>NC_062541.1:3528134-3558134 GCF_022655615.1 Tachysurus fulvidraco | reverse complement strand
TCTGTGTGTGTGTGTGTGTGTCTGTCTCTGTGTGTGTGTGTGTGTGGCTGTCTCTGTGTGTGTGTGTGTGTGGCTGTCTCTGTGTGTGTGTGTGTGTGGCTGTCTCTGTGTGTGTGTGTGGCTGTCTCTGTGTGTGTGTGTGGCTGTCTCTGTGTGTGTGTGTGTGTGCCTGTCTCTGTGTGTGTGTGTGGCTGTCTCTGTGTGTGTGTGTGTGTGGCTGTCTCTGTGTGTGTGTGTGTGTGGCTGTCTCTGTGTGTGTGTGTGTGTGGCTGTCTCTGTGTGTGTGTGTGTGTGGCTGTCTCTGTGTGTGTGTGTGTGTGGCTGTCTCTGTGTGTGTGTGTGTGTGGCTGTCTCTGTGTGTGTGTGGCTGTCTCTGTGTGTGTGTGGCTGTCTCTGTGTGTGTGGCTGTCTCTGTGTGTGTGTGTGTGGCTGTCTCTGTGTGTGTGTGTGTGGCTGTCTCTGTGTGTGTGTGTGTGGCTGTCTCTGTGTGTGTGTGTGTGTGTGGCTGTCTCTGTGTGTGTGTGTGTGTGGCTGTCTCTGTGTGTGTGTGTGTGTGGCTGTCTCTGTGTGTGTGTGTGGCTGTCTCTCTGTGTGTGTGTGGCTGTCTCTCTGTGTGTGTGTGGCTGTCTCTCTGTGTGTGTGTGGCTGTCTCTCTGTGTGTGTGTGGCTGTCTCTCTGTGTGTGTGTGGCTGTCTCTCTGTGTGTGTGGCTGGCTCTCTGTGTGTGTGGCTGGCTCTCTGTGTGTGTGGCTGGCTGTCTCTCTGTGTGTGTGGCTGGCTGTCTCTCTGTGTGTGTGGCTGTCTGTCTGTCTGTGTGTGTGGCTGTCTCTGTGTGTGTGTGTGGCTGTCTCTGTGTGTGTGTGTGGCTGTCTCTCTGTGTGTGCGTGGCTGTCTCTCTGTGTGTGCGTGGCTGTCTCTCTGTGTGTGCGTGGCTGTCTCTCTGTGTGTGCGTGGCTGTCTCTCTGTGTGTGCGTGTCTGTCTCTCTGTGTGTGCGTGTCTGTCTCTCTGTGTGTGCGTGTCTGTCTCTCTGTGTGTGCGTGTCTGTCTCTCTGTGTGTGTGTCTGTGTGTGTGTCTCTGTCTCTGTGTGTGTCTGTCAAACACATCCCTACGTCTCTGTGTCTGTGTGTGCCTGTCTCTGTGTCTGTGTGTGTCTCTAACTGTGTTGGCTGTTGGTCTTGTGTTTCAGGTGGTGAAGCTGAAACAGATAGAACACACACTGAATGAGAAACGCATCCTGCAGGCCGTGAGCTTCCCCTTCCTCGTCCGGCTGGAACACTCCTTCAAGGTGCTCACTTTTATTCCTAACCAGCTGCACGCTTCTCTCCTTGGTTTTCTTCAGTCGTGACCTCAAAACTGTCCTCAAGAAACCAGACAAGCAAAAATGTCTTACTAGTCGAGCGAGTATGTGGCGGTTTGTCACGTTGTCTCAGATATTTAATTCCCAAATACCCCTTTTTCACCGAGGCAGTTTGAGTGCAGGTTCGGAACCTAATTTAGAACCAGTTCTTTCTGTTTTGACCGCCAAAGCACCGGCTCTGAACCAGGAAAAGTGGTTCTTATGTAGCACCAAAACATTGCTGGTCTAGACTTAAGAACCGCTTGCGTCAGGAGCTGTGGGCGGGGCTACTGTTAGCGCGTTTGATAATGTACCTTAAGTATACTAATGTTAATACACTTTTACTTTACTGCGATATGATACATTATCAGCACACATGATAGTAGGTAGCTACATGCTAAGGCTAAATATTTTTCTGTGTTAACGATAAAATAACGTTATGTACTTTATCGATTACAACCTCCGTTTATACAGATTACACGGAGCCGCACGTACACGTTTTATTCACCGCGTTTGGATGCCGATGTAGGTTCACAAAGCCATGAGTATTAACAGTAAAGCAACATCCGCCATTGTTGTTGTGTTTGTGTTTGCCGCTGCTGCGCTAACGTCGCTGGGACACGTGACATGTATACAGTGACGTCACACTCGGCGCTGTGATGCTCTCTGTTACACCAAATAAGATCTGACCGCTTTAAACAGCACCATCTTGAAGCATGTAGGAACTTAAACACACATATGAGCGATTAGATTCTGTCTAATTATTATCCAAGTTAAATCATGTTCATTTTTTGTGTTAAATGAACAGTCGAACAGTGAAAGATTAAAAGGATTATTTAATGCATAATTTTTGTTTTTTCTTCTAATTTTATGGTATAAAAATGTCTTTTTTTTTTTTTTCTTTTTCCTTTTTTTTAAAAACAGTTTAAGGTGGCTGCAGATTGTTCAGCGTTTAAAAAACAATTAGTACTTTAAAATATATATATATATATATAAAGCAGTTGAAAGAATCTGCCTCAGACATATTTACTTAAAGGTGGGGTCTCTGTTGTTTGAAAACCAATGTTGACATTTGAAATCACCAAAACAAACACGCCCCTAACCCAAACAGGTCCCACCCCTGTATTGATAGCTCCGCCCACACATACATATGTAACCCAGGCAACTAACGGAAAGAAATTCAGAATCAGCTTTATTCAGAATCAGCTTTACTGCCAGGCATGTTTACACATGCGAGGAATTTGTTTTAGTGACATAATCTCCACAGTGTAACAGGATGTCATGTATAGAAGAAATTGTATGTACACTTTTACAGGTGTGAAATGTGCAATAAGTATACAATATATACAATTGTAAAGAAACGTGTCTTTATCATAGCTGAAGGGAAGAACAATACGATTGTAGATAAACAAACAAGCAAAAATGCCACACAAGCATAATGATGTAAAGGACAAAGGCATATATTAGTTCTGTGTAACAAAGCAAAACCAACGTTACTCACCTATCGAGAAGGAAAAAAGCGCCTCGGCGTCTTAAGTAAAGTCGGCCACATATTCACAGGTCGGAGTTTCCCGAGTCGATAACTCCTGAGCTAAACGCTGTTACTACACAAAACGCGGTTGTAGCTGCCTCTCTACATTACTACGATAGAAAAGAGGTGTTATTTGTGTAGTAACAGCGTTTAGCTCAGGAGTTATTGACTCGGGAAACTCCAACCTGTGAATATGTGGCCAACTTCCTGCTCCTTCAGTTCTCTCCAGCGCTGGAAAGCTGATTCTATATTAACACGTCCTACTTCTTGCCTTATTGTAAGCCTTTCTCTTTCTTTCTTTGTTTTTATCCTCCATGTCAATGTTAAAACCTCTTTCTGCTAATGTCACACATTACACTGAACACTCTCTCCGCCCATATTGACAAGCCCCGCCCCTTTCCGCTCATCGCCTACACGTTTTTGTTTTTGTGTAGTTTGTCGTCCCGACTCAGTTTTCTGAAGCATTTCTCAAACAACGGAGACCCCACCTTTAATTCTTTTTATTATATATTAATATATTCATTTACATCATTTTATGTATTCGTTAATTATTTAAATATGAATTCAATATGGAAAGTTTCTAAAGACTAAGAACAACAAATTCTCCCAAACGTTAAGATGTTTACATTAATTGTCATTATGTGATATATAGTTTCTTTAAATTAACTGTGTGTGTGTGTGAGACCATTAAAGAGGAAAGGGTTAATTGTTGTATTCTCTGTGTATCTGTGACTCCACGTCATTAACGCTCTTGTTCTGTATCTCTGTGGTTATTCGTGTCTCTCAGGACAACACGAACCTGTATATGGTGATGGAGTACGTTCCAGGAGGAGAGATGTTCAGTCATCTGAGGAGAATCGGCAGGTTCAGGTGAGGCTCCTGCGCTGTGCTTTAACCAGAACTGACTCAAGAATATTGAGCTTGTTTATAATCGTGTTAGAAACACGATCGTTCTCACATACACGACGCGTAATGCGTTTTCCTGAATAATTATAACGTAACGTTTTATGTTAAGGCTTACGTACGCATTATGACAGGTTATAAGTGGAGTAGGGTTGATGGCAGCCTCGGTAAAGACAGCTATCAAAGTTTATTAACGGGAAATAATCAGTTGAGTGTTATAGGGCTGGGCGATTAAACGATAACAATATGTATCGCGATAGACAATATCTATCGATATCGATAAAAAATGAGTTCGATATTTTTTATTCTTCGTTGGAAGAAAACAGAGGTTACCAAGCAAGTCTGGTTGCATTAACAAAGGCACTCACTCTCTGGTAACCTAGCAACGTAGGGAGTGACACGCTAACAGCCAATCATGTAACAGTATCATGTTTGGTTGCGCCGTATCGTCGTCTCGTGCCGGTCTGCTTTATTCCTCTTCACTAACCGCTGACTGATGAGCAGGAAATGAGCCACAGCGAGCAAGGAAATTGTAAATAATAGAGGAAAAGTCAGCTCGCCAGTATGGCAGCTTTTTGGATATTATAAGTCTGATGTAGTCGCACCAACGTCGTCTGTAAATTATGCAAGACCTTTTCTCTCTGTTTATATTTAACACTTTGCCCTATTTTATTACACTTTATTAAGCATTTATTACATTTGCTTTCATTTTGCACCTTAAATGTTAAGAGATAATAGTTAAGTGTTCATTCTGACTTTAGACTCGTGTTAACATTATAATTAGTGGAGGTTTCCTGGTTGTTGACATTTCTGTCTTAATAACTGAGGGGATTCTGATCAGAGGAAGGTTCAGATTAAAATAAAAATGTTTAAATGTAATATATTTTACTCCTGGACCTTATTTTAAATGGGGCATAAAAAATATCAATAATTATCGATATCGACCGATATGAAACACTGATATCGTGATACAGTTTTCAGCCATATCGCCCAGCCCTAGTCAGTTATTATTAGTTACAGCACGATCCTGAGCTCACCGAATCATTTTTGACTGATTCAGACCAAGGTTTTTTTCCGCCGTCCCGCTATTAGAAGATCGAGTCACGTCCCAGTTGTAACCTCATGGCAGAGACAGGAAAAAGTTTGTTTTTCGAACGTCCTCGAAATGTCACCGAGACCTTTTTTTTTAGAAGGAAAATGTCCTGGTGAATTAGGTCCCCGTTCTGAGAGATCGCAGGTAAAGTAGAAAAAAATTAATATTCATTACAAACTTTACAAAGACTTTTTTTAAACACTTTTTTGAAATTAGAACTTTTTTAACAATTTGATTTTTTTTTAAACTTAAACTATTATTACAGAATACAAATAAGACAATGTAATGTAGTCCTTTGGTTGTTTTTCTTCTCCATCTCCAAATGTCCAGCTCTTATTCTCAGACATGAAGCCATTGTCTGATTCATGAAGGTCAAAACACTTTGACCTCACCTCACTTCGTTTGCGTGTTATGTGACACGGCGGTACGGCGCAAAGCGAACGGGAAGTAGAAAGAAGAAAAAAAAAACCCACCTGGTTCTTTTTTTCCAGTCTTCTGCTCCTTGTACTCAGATGACAGAAGAGGAACCGGATGTGCGCTTCATCATTAGCTGATCGAATCACTAGATACATGCAGGCGTTCCTATTAAAGCGGCCTGCGTCTGTCCGTATACGAGAACGTGCTTGGCTTGCAATTTCTTCGGAAGAAATTCTAGAAGCTTCTTTAAACGTTTTTTTTTTTTCTGGGGGAAAAAAAAAATCGAGATCGCTTCGGTCGTCTCATGATTTCGTTGTGATGTAAAGTTTATTAACCACAAAGTCATTATTCTCCTTTTTCTCCTTTCCTTCCTTTTTTTTTTTGCCTTTGTAAACCCGTTGTTCCGAATCTGACCGCATGTTTACATCCACGGATGGTCCACAGTCGTACAAAATAAGTTTCTAAGATTACATTTAAATAAAGTCATGATTTTTAAAACCTTTTTGTTTGTTTGTTTGTTTGTTTTTCGTTGCAGTGAGCCTCATGCTCGCTTCTACGCTGCCCAGATAGTTTTAACCTTCGAATACCTTCACTCACTCGACCTCATTTACCGAGATCTTAAGCCTGAGAACCTGCTCATCGATCAGCAGGGCTATATTCAGGTAAACACACACACACACACACACACTTTCTATACACTCTGTCACTTCTATATTGCTCACAGATGTTCACAGTGTATGAGCTCGTACGACAGCTAAGTCGAGCACAAAATAAATGCGAGCGATCTCGACAAGGGGATGTGGGCGGGGCTTAAAAAGGGTCTGATCTAAAAAAAAAAAAAAAAAAGACTGCGACTGTCAATCATTTCAGACTGGCTGATGTACTGATTTATTGTGCACCAAAAATAGAACGTCTCTTATTCCTTATGCAAGGTGTTGCGTTCCACCCTTTTATTATTCCGCCATCGTGACTACGATTGTCCGAAGATTACGACGTGTGATTTATCAACGAGTGACACGCCGCTTATTTTTACGGTTATCAGCTACAATTAATGTTATCGAACATAAGCAAGGAAAATAAAACCTCAGATCATACAGAACGTAAGAGTCCATGCGACCGAGCTGTTGCTATAGAAACGATGGTGACTCAACGTAAACACGTCAATAAACACTTCTGACCAATTAGTTACTTGAATTCAGCCATTTTGTGATGCAACATAAAGATTTGTATACGTAGCGTAGAACATGTGACATCCGGGACTGTGTGGAAGCTCTGGTCAGTGTTGCGTGTGTCATGAGTCATGGTTGTGTTGAGTCATATTGAAATAATGGGGAAAAGTTTCTCATGTGAGACTCAGTAACCGTGTGTGTGTCACGGCTTCACGAACCTGCTAAATGACAAGCGAAAACTAGACTGAGATGAGTTTGAGAAGACTTTATGATGTCCTACTCATGTAGAAACCAAGTAAGGAATAAAACGCACCTTCTGATTGGTCAGATTTGGTTCACAAGGTGTTTTGCCAGTAATGCAGCTTAGCCACTGTGGCGACACACTAACTAAAGCAGCCTCCTTTCATGGGGTGCCATTATTTTTGTCCTGATTGAAGAGTTAGTCTTTTCCTAATTTGTGACTTTTTTTTGGATTCTGTTCCTTCACTATGTCAGTATGAATAACACGACGGATCAGTGAAGGTTCATAAGTGTAGAATATAAACGTCCTTAAAGAGTGTGTAGTTAATAAATCCCACGTTTCACCTGTAAACACTCCTGTGTACTGTCTGTGTACTGTTTGTGTACTGTTTGTGTACTGTCTGTGTACTGTCTGTGTACTGTCTGTGTACTGTCTGTGTACTGTCTGTGTACTGTCTGTGTACTGTCTGTGTACTGTCTGTGTTCTGTTTGTGTTCTGTCTGTGTTCTGTCTGTGTACTGTTTGTGTACTGTCTGTGTACTGTCTGTGTACTGTCTGTGTACTGTCTGTGTACTGTTTGTGTACTGTCTGTGTACTGTCTGTGTACTGTCTGTGTACTGTTTGTGTACTGTTTGTGTACTGTCTGTGTACTGTCTGTGTACTGTCTGTGTACTGTCTGTGTACTGTTTGTGTACTGTCTGTGTACTGTCTGTGTACTGTCTGTGTACTGTCTGTGTTCTGTTTGTGTTCTGTCTGTGTACTGTTTGTGTACTGTCTGTGTACTGTCTGTGTACTGTCTGTGTACTGTCTGTGTACTGTTTGTGTACTGTCTGTGTACTGTCTGTGTACTGTCTGTGTACTGTTTGTGTACTGTTTGTGTACTAATCCTCTACCTCTTTCCTACAGGTTACAGATTTTGGCTTTGCCAAGCGTGTAAAGGGTCGGACCTGGACGCTGTGCGGCACTCCTGAGTACCTGGCTCCGGAAATCATCCTCAGTAAAGTACGTGCACACCTGAGTCACACAAACGTAAAGTGTGAGGCAGAGTCTGAAAGCCTCTCTCTGTCTCTCTCTCTCTCTTTCTGTCTCTCTTACTTACTCTCTCTCTCTCTTTCACACACTCAGGGCTACAATAAAGCGGTGGACTGGTGGGCTCTTGGTGTGCTGATTTACGAGATGGCTGCTGGATATCCCCCGTTCTTCGCTGACCAGCCTATTCAGATCTATGAGAAGATCGTCTCAGGCAAGGTGAGAGGAGGAAAGCGTCCCAGCTTCCTGTAAATAAAGTCCTACAGGGATTTGGGAACCGGACGTCTGTTACACTGGGGACTTATGGGAGTTACACTGGGGACTTATGGGAGTTACACTGGGGACATATGGGAGTTACACTGGGGACTTATGGGAGTTACACTGGGGACATATGGGAGTTACACTGGGGACATATGGGAGTTACACTGGGGACATATGGGAGTTACACTGGGGACTAATGGGGGTTACACTGGGGACTAATGGGGGTTACACTGGGGACTAATGGGAGTTACACTGGGGACTAATGGGAGTTACACTGGGGACTAATGGGAGTTACACTGGGGACATATGGGAGTTACACTGGGGACATATGGGAGTTACACTCAGGGACTTGAGGGAGTTACACTGGGGACATGTGGGAGTTACACCGGGGACTTGTGGGAGTTACACCGGGGACTTGTGGGAGTTACACTTAGGGACTTGTGGGAGTTACACTTAGGGACTTGTGGGAGTTACACTGGGGACTTGTGGGAGTTACACTGGGGACTTGTGGGAGTTACACTGGGGACTTGTGGGAGTTACACTTAGGGACTTGTGGGAGTTACACTTAGGGACTTGTGGGAGTTACACTTAGGGACTTGTGGGAGTTACACTTAGGGACTTGAGGGAGTTACACTGGGGACTTGTGGGAGTTACACTTAGGGACTTGTGGGAGTTACACTTAGGGACTTGTGGGAGTTATACTTAGGGACTTGTGGGAGTTACACTTAGGGACTTGTGGGAGTTACACTTAGGGACTTGTGGGAGTTACACTTAGGGACTTGTGGGAGTTACACTTAGGGACTTGTGGGAGTTACACTTAGATACTTGTGGGAGTTACACTTAGGGACTTGTGGGAGTTACACTTAGGGACTTGTGGGAGTTACACTTAGGGACTTGTGGGAGTTACACTTAGGGACTTGTGGGTTTAAATGCCATCATCTTTAACATTGTTGTTGCAGTGACTAATGTTTATTACACAACACTTCCCGCTCTTTTCTGTGAGCAAACATCTACTACGTTCCTCACATGATGGTTCTCCTGCTTTCCTTCTCTCTTCAGGTGCGCTTCCCTTCCCACTTCAGCTCAGACCTGAAGGACCTGCTGAGGAACCTTCTCCAGGTGGACCTGACCAAGCGCTTCGGCAACCTCAAGAACGGCGTCAACGACATCAAGGGCCACAAGTGGTTCGCCACCACCGACTGGATCGCCATCTATCAGAGGAAGGTGAGTCAGGGTCACTGCATCATGTCTTCTCCTACTCCCATCCTGGTCTGCATTTCATCATGTTTACCATCACACTGGGCAAATCTATAGGGCAATTCATCACATATTCTACACTGGGGGGTGGCAACATCACAAATCTACCCCTGTTTAAAAAGTAATTAAAAACGATCTGAGCTATTTTTTTAGCCTTACTTATTTTCTGTATATACACTTTGAGAATCACAACATATTTCCTCTCACTCTGTGTGTGTGTGTGTGTGTGTGTGTGTGTGTGTGTGTGTGTGTGTGTGTGTGTGTGTGTGTGTGTGTGTCAGGTTGAAGCCCCCTTCATCCCAAAGTGCAAAGGTCCAGGTGACACCAGCAACTTTGACGACTACGAGGAAGAGGAAATCCGGGTGTCTTTTACGGAAAAATGCGCAAAGGAGTTTGCAGAGTTCTAGAGCCAGCCTGGAGAGAGCGACGGAGCGATACGGACAGTGGAGGGAAGGGACGGAGAGAGAGAGAGAGAGAGAGAGAGATATGATGGCCTGGAGTTTGTTTCCAGTAAACAAAACGAACAACATTAATGTAGAGCCCCCCCTACTGTATACACTCACAGACACGGGGAGGAGGGGGGGGGGGTGCTATTAAATATGTCCCAAGAAATCCAGCAGTGTTGCCTTTCGAGATCGTTTATCTTTTATTTCTCTCTCGTTAGAGTTATAATTATTATATTTATCCATTTTCATTTACTGTCAGAGTCATAGCAAGAGTCATCTAGGTCAAAGTGCAGCCGTCTCTTTGTGACACACACACACACACACACACACACCCCTTCATCTCTGGTTCTGAATCGAAGTTTGTCCAGCATTGCAGCTCATCTTTTATTTTTCTTTTAACGCTTTTTTCTCTCACTCTCTCTCCTTTTCTGCTCTGTTGTCCTGTTTCAGTTGCTGCCTCTTTTTTCCCCCCTTTTGCACATCGTCCCAAATCTGTCTAAGCAATACCGAGACGGCAAACAGTCGAAGGGGGGGTTAATATTTTTTCCCCTGAAGCAGAAATCACAAAATTCTCATCGTTGTGCTAAGAACACGGCGGATCTCCTTCCTGTCTTTGCTTCTTTCTTTTTTCCCCTGAAACAAGGGGTGAAAATGCAGCAGGTTTCAATCCGTACGAACTGCGTGTGAAATCGTCGTGACGATCTGAGTCGCCCGCGATCGGAATTCTCTGGATGTCCGATATGTTGTCACGAAGGCTTTAAAAGGAGTCGTTTGTAACTTTTAAAGCTCGCAAGCTGACAAACTTCGATCCTCTCTGCTGAAACTTTGAAAGCGTCATCGTTTGCTGTATAAAAGCGTACGAACACTTCGGTTTAGTGGTTTTGTCCGAACCAGAAAAAAAAAAAAACAGCGAGGTCCGTTGCTAGGCAACATCGCAGATATCATTGTGTTGTCTGAAATTATTTCTGTGTCTAATAATTTAACCTACTTATATTTTTAAGCATCAGATAAAAATTCCAGCATTTTAAGCAGCACTCTTTCATAGAGGAAGCTGATCGGCCTCGTCCACGTATGCGCTCGAGCGGACGGACGCTTGTGATTGGCTAGTGTCACAGTGATTGACAGGTAGAGAGAGTATGCCCCTCCCATGCAGAGCACAGCACGGCATGTTTATTTACTCTCGTGCTCCCCACCCACAGATGTCATTGGATTGGGACTCGCGCTTTCTCTAAACCGCGGCGGTGCTCACGAGCTCCCTGACTGTGACCTCTGTATCACACTGTTATATAACACACCGTACGTCATCACATTAAAGGTCTGCTTTGGTTTGACGCTTCAGGTTCAGAACATAACGAAGTAATTGTGTGTAAATGTTTTTACACACAGTGCGAAACACTCAGTGATGGATAAGAGATCCAAAGCTGTCTGTTCACGTCACTTAACTCTGCCAGGCTCGATTTCTATCTTCCTAGTTTTTACTTATTTTTATTTTTTTTTATTCTTGCTTATAAAACGTCCGACGTGTACGACGAGCCTTCAGCCGGAGCTCTTCGTCTTTAACGCGGAAAGAGAAAACCATCGTTCTGTAGGACATAAAGTGGTTCTGAACGCATCTCGGCGACGATCGATCGTTTTTCATCGGACGCTCGCGATCGCCGTGAGGACGGGGTCGTGTCAGCCGAACAAATTGGTTATTATAACAAACACGACCTAAACTTTTTGGCTACAGAAGGATGTTTAAGGAAATGCCATGTAGCTTTTTCTCAATTCTGCGTGCGAACCGATTCCAACAGCCGGAGATTTGAGTTACGTTTTCGATGAAGTAGTTCTGGGACGTCACGTAGGTGTAGAAGCGCTTCCGTAAAAACGTCCCATCGTGTCATTGTTCGTTCACATTCAGGACACTTTATTTAACCACCAGAGCCTTTTTTTTTCCACCTGAGCGTTTTCTTCTTCCTTCCTTTTTTTTTATTTTTGTTGATTTGTTGATTTGATTGTTTAATTTTTGTTAAAGGATATAAAGTGTTTGTCCTCCAGTAAAAAACCTCTGCGCCGTTCTGCTTTGTCTACTCGCACGCTGGAAGTAGAACCGGACGCTCGCTGTAGCCGCGGGGAAACCGTTTGAGAAGAACGCGTCCAAATTTCCGCACGACAAACGAGTCGACGTTCCTTGTAAAGTCGACCTCGAAGCTCTAGAGCAGGTCCGAGATCTCCGGGTGCTTCTTCTCTGCACGGTTTTTACACCCGTGATGAAGAAAAGCAACCAAGAACCATGAAGTTTATAATCAGCGATCGTTTAGCGCGGTTCTCCCTCGCGCTCGCCCTCTCCGTGTCCTCTTCGATTCTCTCTCTCTCTCCAAAAAAACCCCAAAAGAATAAAGGCAAACACGGTCAGAGTCACGTGCCGCTCCGTCTCTATCTCCTCCTCCTCCTCCTTCACGTCACCTACATTATATCATCGATCACCTTCTCGTCCACTCGTCAGTTTGCCTCTGTACACGTCCACGGCCCTACGCTCTCCTTTTTTAAAATCACAGAAAGGAAAGGAAAGAGAAAAAAAACACCACCACCATTATTGATTTAAATTTTTTTTGTTGTCATATTTTCTAAGTGTATTTTCAATAACGAGAAACTCTATTCCTCCCGACGCAGGTATGGTGATGGTGTGGTCTAATTGTACCTTCTTTTTTTTTCTTCTTTCTTTTTTTTTCGGGAAACAATACTGTATATTCTTCTGCCTTTAACAGTCTTAATTCTTTTACCTTCTGGAGATGGAGAACTTGATGGAAAGAAGAAAAAAAAGCCCTGTAAGACACACGGAGTATGTTTAAAAAAATAAAAAGGCAAAAAATAATAATAATAAAAAAAATACACAGAATAATATTTTGCAACATGTATCATTCCAATAAAGTTTTAATTGTTAAAATGACAGGAATGTGCCTACTGTTTGTTTAATACTGACCTGCGTGTGTGTAAGCGAACGTGTCGCGTGCGTGACTTGTAACGTGTCGGTCGGTGCTGTGTTTGTAATCTCCGTCAGCAGGTTCTGACATCACGGTGGAGAAAGTGGACGACGTTATTGCTAGAACATCCACAATGTTGGAAAATACAAAATGTCAGCAATCTGAAAGCTCTGCTTTTTCTCTCAGCTCCTAAAACTAAACAGCGAGAGCTTCTTTTCTCGTCGATCGCTTTTAGCTTCGTGTTATTAAAGCGCCGCCGCATCGCTCTCTCTCGGCTAGTTCCGTAAAAAAAAAAAAACGACTCTAGAATTCTATTAGAAAACACATTTTGGATGAAGATAAAGATCACGTGTTGGTTATAAAGGTTAATGAGCAGGTTGTCGTGTTTGTGTCACGTGTCTCTGTAAACAACTCAACTTTTAACTCAAGCCTCGTTTAGAAGTCACTTTAATACGATTAGATTTTTATTACATTTTATAGTTGATGTGTTTACATTATAGTTCCAGACATCTGACACACACACAGACACACACACACACACACTACGCTGTTATTTACATTCTGCAGACTCTTTTATCCAGAGTGTATTTTATACAGCTGAGCATTTGAGGGCCTTGCTCAGGGGCCCCAGGAGTGGAAGCTTGTGAACCTGGGATTTGAACTCATGACCGTCTGATCAGTTGTGTATTCAGTGGGGTTGAGTCAGAGTCGACGCTGTGCTCAGGTGTGTTCACTCCAACCTTCACCTCCACCTTCTGTACAATCACAATGTGTTTCTAATATTTTTGAGAGACACCACACACACACACCTCTCACACACACATACATACACCTCTCTCACACACACACACATACATACACCTCTCACACACACACACACACATCTCTCTCTCACACACATCTCACAAACACACACACATCTCACAAACCTCACACACGCATCTCTCTCTCACACACATCTCACAAACACACACACATCTCACCTCACACACGTATCTCACAAACCTCACACACACATCTCTCTCACACACATCTCACAAACCTCACACACGCATCTCTCTCTCACACACATCTCACAAACACACACATCTCACCTCACACACGTATCTCACAAACCTCACACACGCATCTCTCTCTCACACACATCTCACAAACACACACACATCTCACAAACCTCACACACATCTCACCTCACACACGTATCTCACAAACCTCACACACACATCTCTCTCTCACACATATCTCACAAACCTCACACACGCATCTCTCTCTCACACACATCTCACAAACACACACACATCTCACCTCACACACGTATCTCACAAACCTCACACACACATCTCTCTCTCACACACATCTCACAAACCTCACACACACACCTCTCTCTCACACACATCTCACAAACACACACAGACACACATCTCACCTCACACACACATCTCACAAACCTCACACACACACCTCTCTCTCACACACATCTCACCTCACACACACATCTCTCTCACACACATCTCACAAACCTCTCTCACACACAGTCGACTTTTGGCTCAGGTGTGTTCACTCCAACCTTCACCTCCTGTACAATCACAACGTGTCTCTAGCATTTTTTTCAGATCGCTGTTTATAACAACAATAACACTAACAATAATAACAACAAATTATTATTGTTATTATTGTTAAACAATAACAATAATAACTAATAATATAAGCTCTAAGGCTTGACTGCACAAACACACCGAGACACTTAAGGAACCTAAAGAATAGTCGGTGCGTGTGCGCGAGCGTCTCGTTTTCGCATTTCCACCTTAAACGGGATGTCTGTGGCGCGCACGCGCCGTCTCTTCCGTTCCACCTTAAGCGCACGATGCGAGCCAACGCACGCGTACAGGAGCCGTAGCTAATGTTTCCGTTCTTCTCCGACACGCACGCAATCTGTCGGTCTGTGCGCGCGCGTGCTTTCTGCACGGTTATTTAATCCGGTCGTAGACACGCAGTTTAGTGAAAAGAACCGAACAAAAACAAACCGGATAAACTTTTAGTTCCCGGGTGAATGATGTCGGAGCCGCGGTACCGCGAGTGGATCCTGGACACTATCGACTCTCTGAGGTCGAGGAAAGCGCGTCCGGACCTGGAGCGGATCTGCCGGATGGTGCGCAGGAGACACGGAGCTGAAGCCGAACACACGCGCTTACAGCTTGAGAGACTCATCCAGCAGCACGCGGTGCTCAAAGTCAACTACAAGGGCTCGGTATCGTACCGCAACGCGGCCAAAGTGCAGCGCGGCAGGCGGAGGAGCGAGCAGGCGGCCGGTAAGAAGTCTTCCTCCTCCTCCTCCTCTTCCTCCTCCTCTTGCTCGAGTAACAACAAGCGAGTTTCACCATCAGACCTGAACAACAGCGACAGCGCGCAGGGTCCGATGGAGGACCTGGAAGTGAGTGTACACACACACACACACACACACACACACACACTCTCATACACTCATATACACACACACACAATCTCTCACACACTCATATACATACATATACACACAAACACATCACACACATACAAACACACTCTCCTGTGGGGTTTATTTAGATTTTTATTGTTTGTTTATTTTACTAGAGTTGAGTTCCGTTTTAAAGTAAACATCACAGCGAGAGATAAAGTTTGTTTTGTGTTATTAATGAAAAAGCAAGTAAACACACAAACACACACACACACACACACACACACACACACACACACACACACGGTGCGGCGCTGAATAACGTCGTTAGCTTCCACCAACTGAAGCTGTTTTTTTGTTACGTCAACTGATTTCTTTTAAATGGAAACGTTTTAGTTTGAATTTAAATTTTTTTTTAAAAAAAAGTCGGTTGAGCTTTTGGTTTGTCGAAGAGCTTACTGATGCGTGTGTGTGTGTGTGTGTGTGTGTGTGTGTGTGTGTGTGTGTGTGTGTGTGAGTGTGTGTGTGTGTGTGTGTGAGTGAGTGAGAGAGAGAACTGGAAAGGTCGCTCGTTTTAACGCAAATGCGAACAGCAGGAGCGACGAGAGTAGTGTAGAGGGGGGGGGAGTGAGAGACAGACAGAGAGAAAGAGACAGACAGACAGACAGAGTCAGAGACATACATATATATATACATACAGACAGAGACATGCATAGACAGAGAGACATACAGACATACAGACCGAGAGAGAGAGAGACAGAGAGAGAGAGAGAGAGAGAGAGAGAAAGACAGGTCTTTTAATGACGCTGTAAAACAATAATTAATAAACCTGGTGACTAGAAGATTAAACTGGTTTACTATAAAACACTAGAGTCAGAAGAAGGTGTTGTTTATAAACTCTGTGGCTCTCATTTTTCTGTTTATTCGGGTTTTAACACCATTATCTTCCTGTGGCCGCGTTTCTCTTCACCCTGTTAGTGGCGCGCGCCGCAGCGCGCGGCTGTGGGCGGGGCTTCTACACAGTTCGGCGCTTTTAGCGCGGGATTCGTCGCGCGCTTTCTCTTCGTCCGCTATGTTGCCAGATTGTAAAGAAATAATCCTTGCTTCCATCTGTTAGCTTTTATTTTAACCTATACAGGTCGTAATTTACCTCAAATTACTGAATTAACGTACACTGAGATATAAACTTAGTTACAGAAAAATGTGCTAGTAAGCTAAATGTTAGCATTTTTATTCAAATTTAATGCTGCCCTCAAGTCCTGTCAGAAATATTGTAATTCTGCTCAGTTTGGGTCTTGAGATAGGAACAGAAAGTCAGGACACGACGTGTCCCCGTTCCACCGGGACGACCCCGCAACTCGTACACGCCAACTTCCCTGGAAGGTTGTATGGGTCAGATGTGGGCGTGGGCTAAACCAGGAATACCGCGGGACTGGTTTTGTTACCCTGCACGTGCAGTTGTGTTTCTTTTTGTTTACCGATATGTTCGACTGACTTTAATCTGTACCCACAATGCAGCATGTCCGTGACGAAAAAAACACGCACGCTTCACTGTCTTTTTATTTTTCACATCTTGTGCTCTACTCGTTTACCTGTCTTCTCATTTCCCCTGCCGTTGTAGCATGTTGTAGCAGACCTCGCTATTCAGGGAAACAAACGTGTTCGCGCTCAACGGCAGAGATGGGGGACTCGAGTCATATGACTTGACTCGAGTCAGACTTAAGTCGCAAATTTGAGATTTGAGACTTGCTTGACAAATATTAAAAAAAGACTCGGCTTGACTTTGACTTGACATTCATGACTCGAGACTTACTTGTGACTTGCACGTGTGTGACCTACTCCCACCTCCGCTCAACGGTTCCATTGGTTTTTATAACAGATTATGCATAAATGGTGGGTTAGTGGTTAAGGTGATGGACGACCAATCGGAAGGTTGTGAGTTTGATTCTAAAAGCTGTCTCTTCTGGGCCCCTGAGCAAGGCCCTTAACCCTCAGCTGTATAAAATGTAAGTCGCTCTGGTTTAAGGGCATCTGCAGAATAGCGTGAATGTAACGTAAAGCACCCGAGCCGTGACCAGTCAGTTACTTAGGACTGTACAGACTTAACCTTAACTTCATAAATTAAGTTTCATATCGGACCATTTGCCCAGAATCAGAATCAGAATAAGGTTCATTGACCCACAGAAGGAATTTGGTTCCAGCTGTTTGTGAAATGCTACTTGTGCAGTTGGTTTATGAGAATCTTTATGCACACCTCTCTATTTAACCAGGACCTCTTGAACCTCTCTGGAGACAATAGTGCACCTCAGTTACACCCTTGGTAAACATTTCACATTTAATCCCAGGTTAATCCATGAGTTTCATGGTTGGGGTGAACACTTATGCAAGAAACCATGCGTCTGCCATAAAACCTTAGTTTGGGGGAAAAAAAAAACTTTTGTAGGTTTTGAGTTTGACACCAGTGTCTTGACTTCATAATCTTGTGGTATGGCTCATGTGAGGATTTTATGAGATCAATATGGCAACCCTGCAAGATACAGCTAGTTTACAAGCCCGAGGACACGCGCACACGCCCAGGGTTGCCAGATTGTCAGTGTTTTCAACTCCCGCCTGATAAAAACAGATAAAACAAAAAACAAAAATATACCAGTTGTTTCCAAATCCTGACTGTAGGCTAAAAAAAACCCCGATTATGTCTATGATACATATACATGTGCACGCTTGTCAGTTTTTAATCACTTACAGTGTTAGTGAAATGATCACTGTGCAACCTAACAGTACGTCAAAAGTACCGAAAAATACGACACAATATCGATACCGTGATATACGATGTCATGATACATTGTTTGGAGAAATTGCAGATATCGCGATAGATTATTTTCTTATGTCATTGAAACACGTTACTGCAAATCAGACATAATTCTGTTCTTCCTAAATGATTAAAACTGGCCGATGTAAGCCGGCCAGTTTTAATTATTACTCTGCTCGAATTAATTAAAGTATTATGTAGAATTTAATCATCAAAAACATTTTACAGATGAAATATTTTTGATGATTAAATTCTAAATAATACTTTAATTAATTCGATCAGAGAAATAATTAAAACGTGTCATTTAGGAGTGACATTTAATCAATCCGTTCTTTTAATTTATAATTTAGTTTAAAAAAAAAAGACTAACAAAATGTTTTACATGGAAAATGTTATTATTAAAATAATTGTTTAATAAGTGCGAATGATTGGAAACGAAAACTACAGGTTTGTTTAGTGCGTTAAAAATATTTCTTTTAAATATAAATATAAAGAAAATCAATCTTTTTTTGTAGATATTAAGTATTGAAGTTAGTATTCAATTAAGTATTTGAAAATTGTGCAACAGTGGGAATAACAGGATGTATTGTGTGTGTGTGTGCGTGTGTGTGTGTGTGTGTGTGTGTGTGTGTGTGTGTGAGAGTGTGTGTGTGTTAGACATGACTGTTAAAAGCCATTAATCACATCCTGCTCTTGTTGCATCAATACTGTATGTAGCTCGAGCTGTCAGTGTGTCGACCTGTTTCACTGCTTCATTTATTTTTACATCTCTCTCTCTTTCTCTTTCTCTCTCACTCACTCACTCACTCACTCACTCACTCACTCACTCACACACTCTCTCTCACTCTTACGCTCTCTCTCTCTCTCTCTCTCTCTCTCTCTCTCTCTCTCTCTCTCACTTACACACTCACACACTCTCTCTCTCAATCTCTCCCTCTCTCTCTCGCCTCGCTGTCTGCTCTCCACATCGTGAAGGTCACCCAATATTGTTTGCGTTACCTGGTATGTAGATTCAGTCAGAAGCGCTACGTGTAGACGAGGTATTCTGTGTATTCTCTTCTCACACCTCACAATACCGAAGAACCTTTAGTAAATACGGTATAGTAAATACGGTATAGTAAATACGTTATAGAAATATAATAATAAATATTATAGAAATATTTTATTTTCTTATCCAGTACAGATAAACGTGTCCTGGTGATCACACATACAATACAGATGCTGTTGATGGACAGCGGATTTTCTCTGAACCAGAGGTGTCGCTTTGTATCGTTTTACAGGACGAGTTGTCCACCACGGCCGGCATGGACAGCAGCATGGACGAGGAGGAGGCCAGTCTGGACGCCCCCTGCATGCAGATACCGAGTGCCGCCGACTCGGGCGTCAGTCTGAGTTCTGTCATTACAGACGCTGAGGCAGAGGTGACCAGAGCTTCTCCCACGCCATCAAAGAGCAGTTCTTCGTGCCACAGCACCCCGGAGAAGGACCGAGGAGCCGCTCACGTTTCCCCTGCGGTTCAGCGAGACACAGGTACCACAAACACACCCTCCTGTTAATGTCCATCAGCCGAGTGAACGTGAGATCACACCAGTCACCAAACGGCTGCCTGATCGCTGCGTCTGATTTATACTGCATAACGTCGGAAGCCATTTCGATCCTCTGGGACTTTTATCTTTTAAGACTAAAAGAACATTCCAAAATAATTTTTTATTATTTATATTTCTTTCCAGAAATCACAATTTTCCTAAAAGCTGCTTTTTCCTGTTGGTGTTTTTTCTTATCTCATGACTTTGTTATGGTTTTCTGAACGATAACCGTAACATTGTTGGACGTTTTTTTGCAATCTTTATAAAACTTTATGAAGGGAATCACGCCACACTGTCAGTTACCGATGGAAACGATCGGGCGGCCGAGACGGTTGTAGTGCGCGTGTATTTTTTTGGTCAGGTTTTTTAAAGATTATATTAAAAATAAAAAACTTGTATAAAGAATATGTATCAGTGGCATTATGGCTTCCATGAGTCATGAGAATCGATCACGATTATCGATGCTCTGTCGGATCACTCGGCTCTGAAATGACATCGAATTCGTACCGGGTGAGATTTTATTCTAGTGGACAGTAAATAAAGTGTCAGTGGGGTGACAGTCTGCCAGAAAAGGTGTTTTTAAGTTGTTTAACAAATGTAGATTTCAGAAATTCTGCTCATTTTTATCCTGTCCATCTTTTGATTGCGAACAGAACTAACCTAGCGGTGCCAATACTTTTGCAAAGGGCTATGCATCTCTCATAGAAATGTCTTCAAATACCGTAGCTCTAGCTTTCATTCAGAACCGATTATTCAGCCCTTTTCTGACCAGTTAACTGTTTTATTAAGCAGCGTCGACTGGAACGGCGTCACGATGCATCTGCCGGCTTTTTCAGAAATGCTCGTAGTGACGTGTCACAAAATGCCGAGCGACAGAACAAAGCTGTGACCCTCCTGTCAGCCATGACGTGGGATGCGCTGGGGTGTTAAGAGTGTGTTGAGTTTATACTGTGCAGCGTAACGACATGTGGCGTGTGCATGTGTGTCATTAACACAGGTACTGATGGCACAGTGTCAGAGTCGCTGTATTAGATTAGAGCTTGTTGTACAGCTGTCTCATGGCTCCGCTCTCTCTCTCTCTCTCTCTCTCTCTCTCTCTCTCTCTCTCTGACTGACTCTGACTGACTCTCTCTCTGCCTGCCTGTCTGTCTTTCTCTGTCTGTCTTTCTCTGTCTCTGTCTGTCCCTCTCTCTCTCACTCTCTCTCTCTCTCTGTCTGACTCTCTCTCTCTCTGTCTGACTCTCTGCCTGTCTGTCTGTCTTTCTCTGTCTCTGTCTCTCTCTCCACTCTCTCTGTCTCTCTCTTTATCTCTCTCTCTCTCTCTCTCTCTCTCTCTCTCTCTCTCTCTGTCTGACTCTCTCTCTGCCTGTCTGTCTGTCTTTCTCTGTCTCTGTCTCTCTCTCCACTCTCTCTCTCTCTCTCTCTCTCTCTCTCTCTCTCTCTCTTTATCTCTCTGTCTCTGTTTCTGCCTGTCTCTCTCTCGCTCTCACTCTCGCTCTCTCTCGCTCTCTCTCTCGCTCTCTCTCACTCTCTCTGTCTCTCTCTTTATCTCTCTGTCTCTCTCTCTCTCTCTCTCTCAGGCTCCCTGGAGCTGGAAGCAGTTCTGCAGCCGGCAGCCATCTGTCCGTCGGCCCAGCGGAGCGCTCTGACACAGGAGGAGGAGCCGAGAGCTGGCGAGAGTGCGCTCACTCCCGATCAGCTGCTGTCTAACTGCACATCCTTGTCGGTGAGCGTGTTGTGCTGCCTGCAGGAATAGCAATAAACACAGAGACTGACGTTAAATCTGTACTGAAAGCTCACGGCAATTTTACATTCCTGAACTAAACCAAGCACGTGGACGTCTCTCCGGTTCCCGCTGGCTCATGTGCTTGTATAGTGACGTTGTGCTATAATCATTATAGCGACGTTGTGCTCTATTAAGGCACATTTCTCTTTTCTACTTCAAAAATATCACCAGACTCCAAGAGATTTCTGTGTTTATATACAGTATAATCATTTACTTTGATTTAAAAAACCTTATAATAAAAAAATAATAATATATTTATTCTCAAAAATACTAGTTTTTTGAGACGTAAAAAAATATCCATTCTTATATAAACTATTCTGAAATGTAATAATAATAATAAATTAGATTTAATGAGGAAAAAGAGACACAATTGATAATAATAAATAGTATAATAATAATATTATAGTTAACACTGAACATGAGACACATGAAATTCTTCTTTTTTCAAGATAATAATAATAATAATAACAGATTTTTTTCTACTTTTCAGTGTTTGTGATTCTTTTCGATGCAAATACTTCTAATTCTTTTCTTCATAAAAATAAATAAATGTTATTTATTCACCCTGAAAAGTGAAAAAAGATCTTTAATTATTATATATTTTTATCACCTGTTTTATATATATATATATATATATATATATATATATATATATATATATATATATATATATATATAATAATTTTGAATACTCAATATTAAATTTTATTTACATGTAATAAAATGGGAATTAATAAAATTGCTATACAAATAATTAGAATTTGAAATATATAAATATATCATATATCAAAAAAAGGTTAAAAAATATTTATGGTATTGATGTATCATAATTCTGCCCAGTCCTGGTCATGTGGTAAGATTTTTACATTTTTTTTGGGTATAAATACATAAATATAAACATATAAATTGTGTGTGTTTGTTTTCAACAGCACCAGGATGAGGTGGTGGGATCAGTGGCATCAGACCAGCCGGAGGCGGGTGAGGGTCTGATTATGTTTACACACTACACTTAAAGGTGGGGTCTCTGTTGTTTAAGAAATGCTTCAGTAAACTGAGTCGGGCTGCTAAACAAAACAAAAACAAAACAAACATGTAGCCAATGAGCAGAAAGGGGCGTGTCTTGTCGATATGGGCGGAGAGAGTGTTCAGTGCGCCTGTGTGACATTAGCAGAAAGCGTTCTTAACATCGACATGGAGGATAAAAACAAAGAAAGAAAGAGAAGAAAGGCTTACGATAAGGCAAGAAGTAGGACGTGTTAATATAGGATAGAACTGAATGTGGGGTGGGACCTGTTTGGGTTAGGGGCGTGTTTGTTTTGGTGATTTCAAATGTCAACATTGGCTTTGAAACAACGGAGACCCCACCTTTAAAACACGAGTTTCTCCACCTGACGTCACGTCCTGTTTGTGTTTTCTCAGGTAAGAAGTGCAGTAACGTGGATGACGTCGCTCACACGCAAGGAACAGAAACGGCCACGAACGAAGGGATGAAGAAAGGAGGGTAAGCGTGAAGCCAGAGGAAGCACAGCTGATTCTGAACTTTATAATCCCAGATGATGATGAACGTCACGATTACTGATTACCTCCCATAGACCCCTCCCATATGATGGAGATGCATCACTTTGACGTCGTCTCTTGTGTGCAAAAATATAGAGAATTATTATTATTATTTGGAATCTGAGCGTTTTTGATAAATGTGTTAGTTTTCCACAAACTTTAGAATCAAATACCTTTACAGACCAACAGAGGCAATCAGGAAGGAGAACTGACGTCTCGTTAGCTTTGTGTTTGCATTTCGGTGCGCTAGCTAAGAGTTCAGCTAGCGCTAAGAGTTCAGCTTAGTCACCTTCTTACCGAGGAGGCGCCAATAAAAGACAAGTTTAGCGAGCTAATGTTGTGTAGCTAGCAAATGGTTTTTTTGATGTTTATGAAGGTGTAATAATGTGTTTATGAAGGTTCATGATGTAATAATCGTAAAATGTTACGTTTTGAATGTGTCACAAAAAACAGTAAGCATCAGGAGACTAGCACGCCTTCGGTTTGACTCATAACCGAAATGCTGAAGGACAGAGCACCGCTTAGCCTTTAGCCACTGACTGGATGCCAAGCGCTATATGTTTGGAAGTGTTAGATTAGCCGAATAGCATTTCCTATTAGCGCTCTTTAAACGGTAATCCATAATAATACACGGACTAGCGTTGAACTAGGCTACGTCAGGTTTCTAGGCTACGTCAGGTTTCTAGGCTACATCAGGTTTCTAGGCTACTTGGGTCTTCGTTCAAACTCCCAACTCTAACTGGTACATCGCCTCAACCCCACCCCAAGGAAGGAGGAGCTAGATATGGGTCTGACTCCACCCCCATGGAGTTTGTATGTTGAATATGCCATAGTGTTTCAGTGAGAGGTTTGAAGCTGTGTGTGTGTGTGTGTGTGTGTGGTGCAGGTCGATTAAAGCAGAGGAGATGATGGTGCAGGATCTCTTACAGTGGAGCGTGGCGGATGTTGTGAGCTACTTCACCTCGGTGGGGTTTCCTGAGCAGGCTGTGGCTTTCAGAATGCAGGTCAGTCTGTCGTGTATACAGGATATCACATCTGGCAGTGAGCTGTTACTGAAACACAATATTTTACTGCATCACAACAACATCCCAGAGTGTCTAAGTCATAAGTCATCCGATCTGGACAAAAATGATGGCACCCTCTAAAAGCTGGAAGCAGTAGTGTGTGTCCGGGGTAGCTGATGCTCTGCAATGGCTGAGCTGCAAGATTGGAAGATTTTAGCACATACATCAGAAATAGTCATTTTTGGCTGTTCGTAAAAAATAAGAAAAAACTCACACGAATCCCGGAGGAATTTAGTTTGACCTTCGCCTCTAATGCGGATTTGTGGGCGGAGCTAAATGTAAACGCTTGGTAATTTTATAACCGTATGGAGGTAATAGGATGAAAATCAGTGTTACCAAAACTTGAGCAAGTATTTTTAAATGTCAGCAGTTTCATTTCTAATCGCTGATTAATTAGATCCGTTGTTCGTAGCACGTTGACCGACTCTGACAGTCGTTAATCTGTATTTTATGTGAATATATATTAATTGACTCTGATATTCGTCCTGTTACAATCCTGAACATGTTTTTTTTCCTCACATTTTTCACAGGAAATCGACGGGAAGTCGCTGCTCTTGATGCAGCGCAGCGACGTATTGACAGGTCTATCGATCAGACTCGGACCTGCCCTTAAGATCTACGAGCATCACGTTAAGGTGCTGCAGAGGAGCCACTTTCAGGAGCACAGCAGCATTTTCTCTTAACCGCGCAACGCCTCAGAGATGGACGCTACCGACGCCGAGTCGACGGAAGCCGCCCTGGAGCGACGGGGAGAGAAAGGACTCGACACGCTCAGCTCAGCGTTTCCTCCGTCCGGCTCCACCGGATTTCAGTTCTCTCCTCTCTCCCACTTCCTCTCGCCCTGTTTCAGCTCGCAGGATTAACAACACCACTGAGCTGGGGGTCGCCCCCGTCCAGTATCCCCTTCTCTTCTGTTCCTGAGCGGGGGGAGGGGCGTGCCAGATTTCCGTTCATCAGTATTGTTGTAGTTTTTTTTTTTGTTGTTGTTGTTTTTCCTTGTGATTTACACTATGATCTCAGTAATATATATATTTTACGTTTGCGATATTATAAAGACATTTCCGATTCATTTTAATATGTAAAGCAGCCAGATATAGAAATGAAATGGTTGGATCTGTAAAGATAGGAAATAAATTCCAATTTCAGAAATCTACCTGTGTAGTGCTTTTATATCCTGCCGTTTTATTCCTGTTATAACACCAGTGCGATTTAATTCAAGAATATTTTTTATTCGTTTATAATTACGTAGAACGTCGTGGAACAACGTGCGCAACAAAGTACTTCCTCTCACTCTCTCACTCATTTTCTACCGCTTATCCGAACTTCTCTGGTCACGGGGAGTCTGTGCCTATCTCAGGTGTCATCGGGCATCGAGGCAGGATACACCCTGGACGGAGTGCGAACCCATCACAGGGCACACACACACTCTCTTATTCACACACACACACACACACTACGGACACTTTTCCAGAGATGCCAATCAACCTACCATGCATGTCTTTGGACCGGGGGAGGAAACCGGAGTACCCGGAGTTTACTCCACTACATTTCCTAGATAAAATGTACACTTTTACTCCGTTTATATTTCCACTAAGCATCTTCGTTACTCGTTACCACAAAATAAAATCAGAAGAAATGTGTGCGACTGCAATAAGGGAGGTTTGGCGAATCACTGCTTCTAGATTAAGTACAGTAAATATCAGATACTTTTACTTGAGTAATATTCTAAAAGTCGACTTTCACTTCTACCAAAGTCTTTTTCTAGTACGATACATGTACTTTTACTCAAGTATCGCTTTCTAGTACTTTATACGACACTGGGCCTAATAAACCCTGGGTTTGTGTAGTTAGAGGTTTCACTCTGGGGTTAAAACTTAATCCTGGATCTTCGTAATCTGACGTTTAACACCGTACATTTCTAAACCCTGGTTGTGATATCTCAGATTTTGATTTGTTTGTTTTTTGCTTATCACCTGGTTAACATGTGGTTAACTAGCCATTAGTTGACATTTAGCTTCCGCTAATGTTTCGACGTCACGTATTTTCCCCTCGCTACAGCGTTCACTTCTGTGATGTTCGGTGTTTCTTAAGAAGAAACATCGTCATAAGATAACAGTGCTTCGGTTCTTGGTTTGTTCACCCAGCTCCACTGATGTGTTCGAATTTAGAAATGAAGTCAACCACAAACAATGTTAGCAGTTTGTTCTTTTTTATTAAGATAATTTAAAAAATTCGATTCCTACATGTTTGCTATGTAATTAAATATACAATAGACTCTAATGTTGCACTCGTAAGAGTTCCGTAAAGGTTCTTGGTTCTGAAGAGCTTTTTTTCTGTTTTGTTTAAAAACATGTTTATAAACCAGATTAATCATCCAGGTTTTGTTCGTCACAATGGTTCAGTAAGAGGGATAGTTAGCGGTTTTCTTCCGTGTGACGCCGCTCTTTACCTAGAGAATTGTGATAGTTCATGATCTTTAAAAAAAAAGAGAAATCACAACACAGTTCAAACTGGGATCATCTTCAGGGATTATTTTTGTGTGTGTGTGTGTGTGTGTGTGTGTGTGTGTTAAGGCTAGAGGATGAAGGGCAGAATGGGTGAACGCAGGGTTGGGTATTCTTTAAACTCCTTCAGGTAGCTGCGGTGTTTGCCTCTCGCCCACACGGTCATTTGCACAAAGCCGATGATGGTGAAGAAGGCGACAGGAACGCACTGAGTCATCACAGTGAAGCCCAGCCAGGAGCCTGCCTACGGGAGGAAAACACAACACAACACACAATGAGTTTTATAGAAAGGATTATATACGTAACACTGTGGAAAACAGTGCACACATATGGCAATAATCAAACCCTTCAAAAGTAGAAACCCTTTTTTTACCCGTTCACCGGTGTTCCCTGGTCCCAGCGGAATGGAAACTGACTTACGGGTTTTTATTCAGTATAAATAAGCGTCTGATGACATGTCTGTGAGTCTGATCTAAAGTGAGTCAGGCCTCTGTCGTTCTCCCAGTGTGTTTTAGACGTGTGTTTGTCCCTCTGTTGATGATCTTACACTTAGTTTTAGTGTTGAAGAGAAATCTGAGCTGCTTTTTAGATGAACAAACACTCGGAGCATCTCAGAGAGCAGAAATGGGTTTGATATCAACATTTACTCTGAAGCTACAAAACAATAGCTGTTGTTAATTTTTCTATGAATCTATCACCTCTAGTATTGTAGAGAAAACCAGAAATAGTGATGAAACTCTACAAATTCGAGTCCTGAGCAGCGTCTACTTTCATACGAGCTTCATATTAACATCACCGCGGATCGAGACGTGAGGAAGACGTTCGGTCATCTATCATCACAACAAAACAGGAAAAAATGATCTTTTTTTGGCATTTCCTGACAAGATCTTAAACAAGGCGTCATCAGAAACCGGCCGTCAAAACGTCTGCGATGTTCCTGTGCTGCATTCAGGATGACATCTGAAAATTCAGTTGTCTCCATTTTCAGTTTTAACCATATTTAAAAATGCTAGAAGTTCACTTCTGGTTGAGAAACATGCCAAAGATGAGCACAGTTCAGTTCAGGAAGGTCTTAAGAAGATCTGTCTATAGTACAAAAGTCTATAGTGAAAGGGTTTTTCCAGGCGCTGCCACACAATTTGTGAAATATAACCAAATATGTTCTGATCTAAAAATCATAGATCACATCCTTAAAGAATAAAAGCTTACACTTATGTTGCTTGTCACACTTTTGCTTAAATTGTGGCTCTTTAATCCCATAGTGGTGGCTTAAGTGGTTAAGGCTCTGGGTTTGTTGATCGGGGTTCAAGGCCCAGTACAGCCAAGCTGCCACTGCTGGGCCCTTGAGCAAGGCCCTCAACCCTCCCTATCTTTTAGGGGGGAAATCGTGGCCTTAGTCTGACTCCTAACCCTAAGGTTGTGGGTTCGAGTGGGTTGAGCAAGGCACCGAACCCCCCCCCAACTGCTCCCCGGGCGCCGCAGCATAAATGGCTGCCCACTACTCCGGGTGTGTGTTCACGGTGTGTGTGTGTGTGTACTTTGGATGGGTTAAACGCAGAGAACGAATTCTGAGTATGGGTCACCGTACTTAGCCGTATGTCACTTCACTCACTCAGCCAAAGAAAATTAAAGGCCTCTTGTTGCTTGCTACTATGATCGTAGGCTTACAGTTAGCCACGCCCACAAAACTCCATAAAAGGGAAATATTACAAAGACGTGAAAATAACAAACCTGTGACTTATTTGTGTAAAGCTAGTAACCAGTAACCAGTCTTCCAGTAACACAGCTCAACCATTGCAGAGCATCAGCTACCATAGACACATACTTACACTTTGTTTATGTAAGGGCTTCATTACTTTGTCCTTATTCATTTATGGATTTGTTTTGAATAAAATGTTCATTAAGTGTGTGTATGTATGACCTAACATAACGTCTGGGTTTATCTGTGAAGACCAGCAGAGGGCAGCAGTAAATCTCAATAAGAAGTTCTGCTCAGAAGGCAAAGTGCGGCTGAGTAGAAGTGGGTGTGGAAGAGCAGAGATTAGGACCAGGGTTGGGAACGTGTGAATTAGAGGAGGATCATGTTGACATTTTAAAACCACAAAGAGCTTCAGGTCACGTTGTTCCCTTCCCTCGTGATGATCGGCCTACCTCGTAGGTGTAATTTGGGCAAGACACCACCATGAAGATCCACGTGAAAGGATTCTTGGTCGGATATGGGATCTTCTTGGTCTTAGATCCTTGGAGGCAAAACAAAGTGATTTTTTTTAAATGGATTCAGTTCACTCTTTACAGATCTTATGTCATTACACAAATGTACTGAAATTTGGATGTAACTAATGAATAAATCAGAGGTGACAATGGAAAGATCTGTGAGATGACATAGGGAACAAACCTTGATTCAGTAGAGGACAAATCCTCTACTGGGAGACTAGGGATAGTGGGATCATCAATAAGTGGAGGGTAAAGACACACAGTGTCATAAGTGTCATAAATGGGATGACCTTTTGACAATGAGTAGTCATCAGTACACTGGGTTTCAACTTACAGGACATTTTCATTCAGTATAAACAATCTGATGTTGTGTCTGTGAGTCTGATCTAAAATAAATCAGGACTCTCTCAGTTGTTCTCTCAGTGTGTTTTAGACGTGTGTTTGTTCCCCTGTTGATGATCTTACACTGAATTTTAGTGTTGAAAAGAAAATCTGAGCTGCTTTTTAGATGAACAAACACTTGAAGCATCTCAGAGAGCAGAAATGGGTTTGATATCAACATTTACTCTGAAGATACAAACATCTGTGTGGAGAAAAATAATTTCTTATGAACATTTCACCTCTGGTATTCCAGGACAAAATAGAAATCCTTATGAAACGCTACAAATTCTCTACAAAGTCCCGAGTGTCTACTTTCATATAAGCTTCATATTAACACCACTGTGGAGCGAGACACGAGGAAGACGTTCACTCGTCAACATGGACGCAATAAAAACATTTTCTAGCTTCTGGTAAAAAGACTGAAGCTCTTACCGGGAGGTTTGAGATTGCGTAGAACGACATGGATCGAGAAATTCCCAAACTGACAAAACTGCAGAGATTAGAGAAACACATAAGGTCAGAAACACATGAAAGGTCAGAATGGATTAAGAATAAATCGTCTGCATGAACGTGTTCGTTAAAGCGACGCTCACCAGAAAAATCCCAAGCGCCGTTTTCACTTGCTGTTCGCCGTAGTCTGTAATCAGACACACACTCGAGATTAAATACTCTGGAAATCTGAAGCTAAAATAAACACGTTTTTGATGAAACCGGTTACTTACATGGCGGCGTGTAGAGCGGATGGTTAATGTAGTAGGCCATCCAGGCTGCAAAGAACCAATAATATGAACAATTCTGAAAGAGAAAGTATTTTATTTAAGTTACATCTGTTCCCTGCCTAAATATTTTCTTTGGGCAAAATATTTGCTAGAAAAAAGCCAGAATTCTCGCAGACATTTCACTGTTTGTGTGAAAAACAAAATGCCGATATGTGACTTCAAGGGTGATATTCAAATTTTTCTGATTTTCTAGTCTTTCTTTTAAAGTTGGCAAGTAAAATGATCATTTTATCGAGATTA
>NC_062541.1:3440634-3523134 GCF_022655615.1 Tachysurus fulvidraco | reverse complement strand
TACAGCTTTCTTAAATGCTTCTGTGTCTATGAGAATGTGAAGTTTGTGTTTTTAAAACATAAAGGTTGTTGGAGATCAGAGAGAGAGAGAGAGAGAGAGAGAGAGAGAGAGAGAGAGAGAGAGAGAGAGAGAGAGAGAGAGAGAGAGCATGATGAGCTGAGTGTGAACAGTGGGGCTGAGAGATTTACATCTGGTGTGGAAACTGGGTCAGGGAGATTATATGTACTGAGAAAGTGGATACCGTAGCAGGAAGGTTAGTGAAAGCTGAACCAAGCAGAGACCAGGCATTAAGCTCTGTGTAGACATGCACTTGGTAGACGTACTGTATGGCGATGCTTGTGATTGACCCAAATCTACCATCAAATCTAGTTTATTTCTGTTCTCAACTCACCGTCCCCCAGCTGATCTGAGCTCCCAGGTCCCTGAAGTAGAAGGTTGCTGTGGTTCCCACCGGAAGCTGCTGAAGGACGTCTTCATCCTTCAAGGGTTTTCCTTCTGACAGTAAAGTAAAAACACCGCGTTATTACTATCTCACAGAGCGCTCACGCTAACACACTCAGCTCTTTATAAATGAATGTGAAACAGGATCCACTCACTCGGGTCCAGGCACAGAGACTGTCTGGCAGGATACCAGCGTTGATCTAGTGGAGGGAGGGAACATCAGTATTAAACTATCACACTGGCAGCAGCCTTGAATGCTCGATGACAGCATAAAACACACACCGACTTACTTGATTTGTGGAACATTGACTTTATGTCCAAAATAGTAGCTGATGGTTCAACCTGGAGACCAGCGAAGAGAATTCAGGACAGTTATAGCTGCTTATATACAGTATATCTCGATTTAAGCGTGTATATCCAGTACATGAAGTCAAAAGAATCGAATCTTTTAGTATTGCTAAACAAAAATATGTGGTCAATTTCAGATAAACGGGTAACAATGAAGGACTTACAGATAACATATTTAAATAAAGATTTTTTAAATAAAATATAAACTTATGTACATTTAATGAGCAAACCTAAAAACGATTTATTTATTTATTTATTTATTTATTTATTTATTTAAAAAGCGACTTTAGACAATATTTTCAAATATTATAAAATGGTATTATGTAAGACTGTAAAAATATTTTTATGAATATTTCTTAAAAAGAAATATATTTTTTCCATCTAAATCATATTACGTAATTAATATGAATTAATTCGTTTTTAATTATTTAATGACATATAAAAATGTACGCTATAAGAGTTTTATACAGAGTTTATGTGGCTGTGATGAACAGGTTCGCCGATCTTTAATGCAACTGAATGTCTTTCGAATCTCCTGTCATTATATATTTTGGTTGAAAGATAATGCACAGATGGGACTTACTTTATCCAGGAGCAGCAGTTTCTCTTTGGTCTTGGCTTCCAGAATCTCCACCTCGAAGTAAACAATTCGTTTAGGTTTTTTGGGCGCTTTAGGTCTGGGCTTAGTGGCATTCTGTGCAGCGGCATCAGCCTTGACCCCCTTAGCCTCTAAAGCCAGGACATCCATGTTCGCTCCTCCTCGACCACAGCAAGACCTGAGGAGAATAACTCAGAGCCCCTCTACGTTCTTTTTGCCCTCCTTGAGTCAATTTAAGTAAAACTAACAGATGTTTTGGAGCTTCTCCAGAATGTTTAACAATGAGCTGCTAACTCCGCTCTGTTCAGCCGGAGCAGAAGGACAGTGACGGGACGTCACACTGAAACTGAGAGGTGTTTTTGGGATGCTGGTCACCCATAAAGTGATCGTCAAAGCAAAGAGAAAATAGTGCCTGTCTTTAACACTTGGGGGGGCTGCCACGTTCCTCGTTGTGCCCCCCGGGATCTGCAAAATGCCCTCTGAACACGAAACCCGAGAGCCCCGGGACGTTATATTCACAACCCGCCTCACACCAGGCTAAATATATACCTTCCATTTCTCCATAGGCCAGCTGGGTGACCTTGCAGACCTCGGACCAACCCAGCAGAAGATCTGATGTTGTCAAGACTATTCTGAAGCACGGGGCTCACAGCCATGAGAGTCTATAGAGAATAGCCGGCCACATACAGGACCTTTCTCTGTTAATGCTGCCTGGCCTCTTCCACACTAATGTTTTCCAAGATATACTATTTATAGTTGATCTGTGAACAACCTGGGTGTGAAGAACCAGTATAGCTTGGTGATTCTTCTTCTTTACAACCTGGGCACCTGGGGTCGAAGTTTTGACCATTTTATCTACCACTGTATCATATTGTACTGTATATACTAAAATCTCACACATATCCTTTCATTTGCTCCATCACTAAGTTTTTGCTCTAAGCTAGAAAACTGGCATGGGGTCTGGAAATGATCTTGGTGTGTAAAAGAAATGAGTCTTGGAAAATCTTCTGCCCCATAATCCTCTTGGTCCTGGTGCCCTGTCTTCCTATAAAGAGGTCAGGTGTAAGGTTTAGTGTGTAGCTGATATATTTGGCAAGTTCCTTCTCATCAATTACATATCCGTCAGTATGCCAAGCATCTAACATTGACTTAAGGACACGCTGCTGCCCTCTGGAGTTTTCTCATCACCGTGTCAACGATTTAAACCTGGCAAAGATGTGCAGACAAATCGTCCAGAAGGACTTCTGTGTTTCGGCCAATATAGTACTGTATTGCAGTCATTTATAGCTTGAGTGTATGAAGGAGAATGGCAGTTAGTTAGTATGAATTTTTTCAGGACGGTCCGGGTAATTTACATCAGCTGTCGACAATCATCGAAGCTGTGCTTCATGACAGTCTGGATACATCCCTGGCCTTTGCATCATGGAGTAAAATGTACTTTCATTAAGAAGTCAATGCTTGCCAATGACTTTGAGTCCCTGATACCACAAGAAGCATCACATTAAATTGGGACAATGTGTCCATGCTGCCCATGAGTACATATTTCTGGCACCACGTTCCTAGCTGTAGACCTCAAAGTACAATTACGGCATTTGACGGGAACCCTTTTCCAGACAAACTTACATTTTTCTCTCATTTTATACAACTGAGGGTTGCTCGGGGGCCCAGCAGTGGCAACTTAGTGAACCTGGGATTCAAGCTCATGACCTTCCAAGCAGTAGAACAACACCTTAACCACTAGGCTACCAAAGTGGTGTCCAGGGATGCCCAGAATTCTGAGAAGAATAGCCAGGGTTTTGGCCCAGATTTCTGATTTTTTAATTCACAGCTCATCATGATGAACATTGGATTTATTACTGAGATCTTATATTATTATAATATTTGCATATTTGATCATTCACGTAAATTAAATGGGATTAATCCAAATATTAATACCTGAAAAGCAAACCAGTCTATACAGTCAATAACATGAATACACTAAGCGTAGAGGTGACTCCTGTTACACCGGTCTGAACATGACAGGACAAACACACACACACACACACACACACACACACACACACACACACACACACACACACACACACACACACACACACACACACACACACCTGTTTATTTAAGTAAAAATCTTGTTTATTTGTTAACAAGATATATTATAGTGTTAAAAATCAACTAAAGCGGTTTGTGTATTTTGAAGTAATATATATGTTATGAACAGAACTGCGTTACTGTAATTACTATTACTATAATGTGAGCTTCTCCAGAATACATAGATATTTAATAATAGAATTTAAAGAGAATATCGGATAAGGTGTAGACAATGAATGAATGAATGAATGAATGTCATGTTTATAATTACAGAGAAGAATAGAGCTTACTGTCAATTTAGGTTAATGACATGTATAATGCATGTTTTTGAGTATAGAATAGAACAGAATCTAAATGACATGTTAATAATTATAGACTTGGTTTGAATAGAAAAGTACGGAAGCGTATTGCATTCACTTGAGGAAAAAAATCTACTCTGTTTTTCTGAATTAACGACTTAATTATCTCAAAATTATGAGAATTTTTTTCTTGAAATAAAATGTATTTGCTCTGTTTTTCTGAATTAATGAGATCCCTCAAAATCTTGCCAGGAGCTCTATTTTAGGTGGATTGCATGGAAGTAAACATGTCCCGCCTTTCAAATTTAAACCGGTTTTATTTTACTTTAGGTTTGAGACATTGGGAGATACTGCTGTCTTTAAGTAATATAAATGGTATTGTTATTAGTGCGTCAACTTTGCACAGACACCTCAAGACTTTGCGCCTGTTCAGATGAAAAGAACATTCTGATCTGCTTGATCCCTCAAAATCCTGCCAGGAGCTCTATTTTAGGTGGATTGCATGGAAGTAAACATGTCCCGCCTTTCAAGTTTAAGGGATCTCGTTAATTCAGAAAAACAGAGCAAAATTATATTTTTCATGGATTATTATTTTCATGGATAAGTAACTCATTAATTCATAAAAACAGAGTGAAAGAAATGTTTTTCAAAAAAAATTTCTCATAATTTTGAGATAATTAAGTCGTTAATTCAGAAAAACAGAGCAAAGAACTTATGCATGAAAAATATCTCATAATTCTAAAATAATTAAGTCGTTAATTCAGAAAAACAGTAGATTTTTTTTCCTCATGTGAATGCAATACGCTTCCGTAGAAAAGCGTGCGTGCGTGTGTGTGTATGTATGTATGTGTATATATATATATATATATATATATATATATATATATATATATATATATATATATATATATATATATATATATATACACACACAGGTGTATCTCAATAAATTAAAATGTCGTGTAAAAATTTTATTATTTCAGTAATTTAACTCAAATAGTGAAACATTTATCAAAAACCCACCAATTCACTCTCAAAAAAATGTTTAATACTTCATTAGACCAATAAAAACCTATTATAGACACAGGCTTTACTCCCTTTCGGTGTTTAGCTGGAATATCACCGTTTCTGTCAACTTTTATAACCTTTGTTTCTTATATTTCTGCTTTCTCTATATTACTACACACTAACACACCAAGACAAATCCCTGTCCATGTGACGCTACAGAATCTGCCACCTGAGTCTGATTCTGAACAGGTGAGTTATTTTCCCCCCAGTAACTCGTTGCTCATAGGCTACAGAACACTCAATCAAAATGTTATGTCAGCCAATCACAGCCTAGTAGGGGCGGGTCTAGTTGTTGGACGTCTCCGGAGCAGCAGGTGGCGCTGTGTGCTCGCGCGCAGAAACACGTCACACATTTTGAAGAAGAGGCTCGAGCTTTTCTCGAACTTTCCTTGGGTTCAAATGATGAGGTCGAGTTGTTGTTTTTTCCCCGACGGGTGTAAAAACTTTTAGTCATCACACAGGGTTTGTTTTAACGCTTTAATTATACGCTTTAACGTAAACACGACGTTTAAAAAGAAAGAGAAAGCTGTTTTTAAAGGTTTTATGTGGACGCCGGTGTTATTTTACGGTAAAACCCGCTCGAATCCGATCTAATAAACTCCCCATGGATCCGACAGCGGTTTGATTCGGACACGTAGGAGTTTCTGACACGATTTTAACACGTGATTATTTGTTGTTTGTAATGAGTAAAGATTATTATAAAGTCCTGGGCATTCAGAAAGGCGCCTCTGACGATGAGATTAAGAAAGCGTACAGAAAACAAGCGCTGCGGTTCCATCCGGATAAAAACAAGTCCCCCGGAGCTGAGGATCAGTTTAAAGAGATCGCAGAAGCTTATGATGTGCTGAGCGACGCCAAGAAGAGAGACATTTACGACCGGTACGGCGAGGAAGGTACGTGACGCCCTGTAGCGTGACTTGAGTGATGGATGTGATTATAAGTGATGGGCGTGGGCTTGAGTGATGGGCGTGGGCTTGAGTGATGGGTGTGATTATGAGTGATGGGCGTGGGCTTGAGTGATGGGCGTGGGCTTGAGTGATGGGTGTGATTATGAGTGATGGGCGTGGGCTTGAGTGATGGGTGTGATTATGAGTGATGGGCGTGGGCTTGAGTGATGGGCGAGATTATGAGTGATGGGCGTGGGCTTGAGTGATGGGTGTGATTATGAGTGATGGGCGTGGGCTTGAGTGATGGGTGTGATTATGAGTGATGGGCGTGGGCTTGAGTGATGGGTGTGATTATGAGTGATGGGCGTGGGCTTGAGTGATGGGCGAGATTATGAGTGATGGGCGTGGGCTTGAGTGATGGGCGAGATTATGAGTGATGGGCGTGGGCTTGAGTGATGGGTGTGATTATGAGTGATGGGCGTGGGCTTGAGTGATGGGCGTAATTATGAGTGATGGGCGTGGGCTTGAGTGATGGGCGTGGGCTTCAGCGATGGGCGAGATTATGAGCGATGGCTTTGATTATGAGTGGTGGGCTTGAATGATGGTCGTGGGCTTGACTGTTTGGCGTGGGCTTGACTGATGGGCGTGATTATGAGTGATGGGTGTGATTATGAGTGATGGGTGTGATTATGAGTGATGGGCGTGATTATGAGTGATGGGCGTGATTATGAGTGATGGGCGTGATTATGAGTGATGGGCGTGATTATGAGTGATGGGCGTGATTGAGTGATGGGCGTGATTGAGTGATGGGCGTGATTGAGTGATGGGCGTGATTATGAGTGATGGGTGTGATTTTGAGTGATGGGCGTGATTATGAGTGATGGGCGTGGGCTTGAGTGATGGGCGTGATTATGAGTGATGGGCGTGGGCTTGAGTGAATGGCGTGATTATGAGTGATGGGTGTGATTATGAGTGATGGGCGTGATTGAGTGATGGGCATGATTATGAGTGATGGGTGTGATTTTGAGTGATGGGCATGATTATGAGTGATGGGCGTGGGCTTGAGTGAATGGCGTGATTATGAGTGATGGGCGTGATTTTGAGTTATGGGTGTGATTTTGAGTTATGGGTGTGATTTTGAGTGATGGGCGTGGGCTTGAGTGATGGGCGTGATTTATGAGTGATGGGCGTGGGCTTAAGTGATGGGCGTGGGCTTAAGTGATGGGTGTGGGCTTGAGTGATGGGTGTGGGCTTGAGTGATGGGCGTGGGCTTGAGTGATGGGCGTGGGCTTGAGTGATGGGCGTGGGCTTGAGTGATGGGCGTGGGCTTGAGTGATGGGTGTGATTATGAGTGATGGGCGTGGGCTTGAGTGATGGGCGAGATTATGAGTGATGGGCATGGGCTTGAGTGATGGGTGTGATTATGAGTGATGGGCGTGGGCTTGAGTGATGGGTGTGATTATGAGTGATGGGCGTGGGCTTGAGTGATGGGCGAGATTATGAGTGATGGGCGTGGGCTTGAGTGATGGGCGAGATTATGAGTGATGGGCGTGGGCTTGAGTGATGGGTGTGATTATGAGTGATGGGCGTGGGCTTGAGTGATGGGCGTAATTATGAGTGATGGGCGTGGGCTTGAGTGATGGGTGTGGGCTTCAGCGATGGGCGAGATTATGAGCGATGGCCTTGATTATGAGTGGTGGGCTTGAATGATGGTCGTGGGCTTGACTGTTGGGCGTGGGCTTGACTGATGGGCGTGATTATGAGTGATGGGTGTGATTATGAGTGATGGGCGTGATTATGAGTGATGGGCGTGATTATGAGTGATGGGCGTGATTATGAGTGATGGGCGTGATTATGAGTGATGGGCGTGATTATGAGTGATGGGTGTGATTATGAGTGATGGGCGTGATTATGAGTGATGGGCGTGATTGAGTGATGGGCGTGATTGAGTGATGGGTGTGATTATGAGTGATGGGTGTGATTTTGAGTGATGGGCGTGATTATGAGTGATGGGTGTGATTATGAGTTATGGGCGTGATTGAGTTATGGGCGTGATTGAGTGATGGGCGTGATTATGAGTGATGGGTGTGATTTTGAGTGATGGGCGTGATTATGAGTGATGGGCGTGGGCTTGAGTGAATGGCGTGATTATGAGTGATGGGTGTGATTTTGAGTTATGGGTGTGATTTTGAGTGATGGGCGTGGGCTTGAGTGATGGGCGTGATTTATGAGTGATGGGCGTGGGCTTAAGTGATGGGTGTGGGCTTGAGTGATGGGCGTGGGCTTGAGTGATGGGCGTGGGCTTGAGTGATGGGCGTGGGCTTGAGTGATGGGCGTGGGCTTGAGTGATGGGCGTGATAAAAAAAGGTTATATAAAAAACCGTGCCACAGGACTAGGCGCACTGCTTAGTTCTGCTCTTTTTTCCTAGAAGGTGTAGTTTCAGCCTGGCGGTGAGGTCAGGTGGGGACAAACAGGATGGCTTTTAAGGATTTGAAAAATTATTTGTTGTTTCTCTCCTTCCAGGACTTAAAGGCCATACTGGAGGTTCTGGAACGAGTGGGTCAAGCTATGCGTTCCACGGAGATCCACACGCCATGTTTGCTGAGTTCTTCGGAAGCCGTAGTCCATTTGATCAGTTCTTCTCCCACGGAGCTGATGACGATGACATGGACGTGGATGACCCCTTTGCGGCGTTTGGCATGGGGGGCATGGGAGGCTTTCCCAGGCCCTTTAAGACCCGCATCGGCGGTGTGCATGCTGCACGGGAGAAGAAGAAAGACCCTCCTGTTATTCACGAGCTCAAGGTGAGCTTGGAGGAGGTGTTCTCTGGCTGCACTAAGAAGATGAAGATCTCACGTAAGCGGCTGAACCCAGACGGCCGCACGGTCCGCACCGAGGACAAGATCCTCACCGTGAACATTAGGCCTGGCTGGAAGGAGGGCACGAAGATCACGTTCCCTAAAGAGGGAGACGAGACACCCACTAACATCCCCGCTGACATTGTGTTTGTTGTAAAAGACAAGACACATTCGGTATTCCGCAGAGACGGCTCAGATATAATCTACTCTGTAAAGATTTCCCTCCGAGACGTGAGTGTCCTTTTGGTTAAAGCTGGCTCTTTATACTACAGCACTGTTGAAATCCAACTTTTTAGCTGAGTTGGTTATAGATGACAAAGTGAGCTTTATTGTTTATGTGGGTTTTTCCCCCCCCAATATCTACAGGCGCTCTGTGGCTGCTCGATCACCGCGCCGACGCTGGACGGCCGGACCATCACCGTGGCATGTCGTGACGTCATCAAACCAGGCATGAAGAAGAGGGTCGTGGGTGAGGGACTACCCCTGTCCAAATGTCCCGATAAGAGAGGAGACATGGTGCTGGAGTTTGTTGTGAAGTTTCCTGACAAAGTGGCGCAGAACACTCGTGATGCTCTGTTGGAGATCCTCCCACCATGAATGGCCATCGTGGGTGTGTGTGCGGGGGGCAGAGTAGGTAGGGTTGGGGTCGGGAGAGATGGGGTGGTTGGTAGTGGAGACGATGGGGTGGTTTCTGCTGCACACGACCAGACTGCTTCACAGTATTAATTTATAAACCACTTGAGTGCACTTTTGCTGTCACTGTGAACCCTTTGCACAGGACAGACACTCAAGACACACACACACAGGGTGTGAACCTTAGCTGGAGCTGCCTTTATAGTTTTTTCAGCTTCTGCAGGAGTCAGTGCTGATTTATCATGGAAGTTATAAAAAAAAACAGCGGTGTGGGTGTGTTTGTGGGTGTGGATATGTTTGTGGTGTGTTTGTGTGGTTGCGTTTTGGTGTGTCTAGTTTTGTTTAGGTGGGTGTGGGTGTGTGTGGTTGTGTTTGTGTGTCTAGTTTTGTTTAGGTGGGTGTGTGGGTGGAGCAGAAGGCGGGTATCTTGAGTCATTATCGTCTCCTCCCACAGATTCCACACCCTTTGATGAATATCCTCACCGTGACCCTGTACTGATTCATGCATCTCAGATCCTGAAACATTTGAAACACCATTTGACCTCCTGAAAACAGATTTTTGTATCATCTATATGCAAATTAATCAATGACTTATTAGTAACATTATTCTTCATTTCTATTTATTTCGTGAAAATAAATGCATCAAAAGATGCGGCTTTGCCAGGTGGTGGCAGTTTAAACACTTCAGTGTGGCCAATTGCTGTTTTCAAAACTTGAACTCATGAAACAATTAATCCAAGGATTAAAGTATGTCAGTTATCTTTACAGACATTATAGTTCCAAATAAAATTGTTCTCAGACGGGTTACACACATCATTATATTTTTATAACGACTCGATCGCCAGTCTTTCCTGAATCAAAAAACGAGCGAATACAGTACAGCCGAGGTGTGTGCTTTTATCTGACCGATCCTTTCTTCCATTCTGTTGTATACATTTTGAGCAATCTCACCCACTTCCAAAGGAATTCTGAGCAATCCTTTGCTATTGAAGGAATTACGTCCAATCTTGCCCGATACCAAAATCATTCTGAGCAGTCCTGCCCTCTCATGAAGGAATTCTTCCCAATCCCACCCACTCCTGAAGGAAGTCTGACCAATCCTGACTGCTACAGAAGGAAGGCTGACCAATCCTGACTGCTACAGAAGGAAGGCTGACCAATCCTGACTGCTACAGAAGGAAGGCTGACCAATCCTGACTGCTACAGAAGGAAGGCTGACCAATCCTGACTGCTACAGAAGGAAGGCTGACCAATCCTGACTGCTACAGAAGGAAGGCTGACCAATCCTGACTGCTACAGAAGGAAGGCTGACCAATCCTGACTGCTCCTAGGTTAATGTAATGAATGAATTCTAACCAATACAACCTACTACTTAAGGTCTGACCAATCCGATGGACAGATTTTTGAATAATGCTACCTGTTACTGACAGAATACTTACCAACTTCAGCTGCTTTCCTGGTTATTCTGAGCAACCCTGCCCTGATCTTTGTCTAATCATGCCATGGTATAAAGGATCTTTTACCATTAGTCAAATTTCCTTCAGTATGCATGACTTTTTTTTTTTGTTGGCTTTAATCTTGAGACACACCTACAGCAAAATCCTCCAGTTTGTCTCAGAATTGTCCCAAATTCCAAAAATGAACTGGGCTAAAAAGATTGGCTTAATACATTTTTATTCTTTATATATTTTATTCTGTATATAATTTTTTTTTTTTTTTTTAACAAATCAAACATTTGGTTGTTGATGGTCCAAAAATGAAATAAATATGCATGTAGAAGTCCAGGTTGTTTTATGCGTCAATGCAAAGTACTTCAAGCATCCAAGAGTCAGTTTTTATTTCTTATTAATAATTAATACTTAATGCCTACAGAGGAGTTTTTGAGAGAAATTGATTTTTGGTTGTGATCAGGTTTAAACATGTTTTACAGTCTGCATTACCATCTGTTTTTAATGTGAAAAATCCCTTTCTGGGATTAATTATATTACACACACACACACACACACACACACACACACACACACACAAACGCATGAAACGAGCAGGTGAACATGATCTGGGTTGAATATGAGCTCAGCTGTTTGTCTTCTGGAAATTATTTAATTTTTAACACTTGCTCTTGATCAGCAGTTTGCTCTGGGAAGGTCATAAAAATCTCAGAACAGCTTTTTTTGATTTTATATTAAAATGTCTCTTCCAAGAAAAAAGTTTATTCTCCAAAAAAGCCAACCGTCATGATTAGGGTGCAGGGGCGGTTCTAGCCCTTTTTTAGGGTGGCTTCAGTCCCCTGTCTGTGATCTCAACCACCTTAAAACTAAAAGTATAATTTTTACTTTCATAAATAAACAATAAAAATTACGTTAAAATGCAGGACATGTCGTCGACGGGAAAGAAAATTATTTATCAGTTTGATCCAAGAGCGATTTTTTTTATTTTCCTTTTACGCGCGTGCGTTGTAGTCTTTCAAAAGTGCGTCTCCAGCTGTCCGCTTTATTTGAACGGAGAAGCACGGGTACGCGCAGCGTGCACGCGCAGTCAGAGCTGAAGGCGTTTACAACGTTAATCAGCTCAAAGACGCAAAGACGGCAACCAAAAGCAGTGAAATGTCACTATTCTTATTACCAGAGTTGTAGCACAAACAAAATATTAATGCAAACAATCCATTCAATACTAAATAAAAATAACATTTATTGATTTGGTTTTTGTCTTGTGAATATTAGTTATTTTTTTTAATTAATAACTGCATCCATTGGACACACTGTTTGTAGAGAATACACACATACATGAACTGATTCGATTCAAGACTGGCATCATTACATCATGCATAAAATTTTGGTGTCCACTTTTGCCATTTTAAATAATACCATAACTTTTGGCTTAATATGTAGTCATATAATATATAATATAAAACTCTTGTTTTAAATTCTCACTTAAGGCTAAGCCCCCCTAAACATGAAATCCTAGAACCGCCCCTATAATGATTTGTACTAAATGATGAGAGGTAAAGGTTGAACCACGGGTTAAATGTCTGTTTTCTCAGTTATCACACTTTGGATGTGTGATGATGAAGCTGCCTTGTACATTGTTCTTTTACTAGCAGTTTTATTTAGGATAGATAGATGCCCGGGGGGATGACTCCCAGGTTTTGCTACTTCCAAATATCAAGTAATCTTTACCGTGTGAATTTTAAGGGAGCAATTAAACTGTCAGTTCTGCCATTTTGTTTTAGCTAGTGACCAATTTAATTGCCTCAGTTGCTGCAAATTAAATTCATTATTGGTTAATAAATCAGGGACAACTTGTGTATTAAATTTACATGGAGTTTTATGACTTGTAAATAATACCATTGGGAGAAACAGATTAACAGGTTTATTGACTGTAGAGCACTGAGATTTATATCTCACCAAATAGACTTAAGTAAGCCACACCACACCTTCACTGGGCCTGACACACACACAGGCCACACCTTCACTGAGGCTCACACACACACAGGCCACACATCCTTCACTGAGGCTCACACACACACAGGCCACACCACACCTTCACTGAGGCTCACACACACACAGGCCACACCACACCTTCACTGAGGCTCACACACACACAGGCCACACATCCTTCACTGAGGCTCACACACACACAGGCCACACCACACCTTCACTGAGGCTCACACACACACAGGCCACACATCCTTCACTGAGGCTCACACACACACAGGCCACACCACACCTTCACTGAGGCTCACACACACACAGGCCACACCGTCTTCACTGAGGCTCACACACACAGGCCACACCTCCTTAACTGGGCCTGACACACACACGAGCCACACCTCCTTCACTGGGCCTGACACACACACGGGCCACACCTCCTTCACTGAGCCTGACACACACACACACACAGGCCACACCTCCTTCACTGGGCCTAACACACACAGGCCACACCTCCTTTACTGGGCCTGACACACACAGGCCACACCTCCTTCACTGGGCCTGACACACACATGGGCCACACCTCCTTCACTGGGCCTGACACACGCACAGGCCACACCTCCTTTTCTGATGCTGACACACACATAGGCCACACCTCCTTCACTGGGCCTGACACACACATAGGCCACACCTCCTTCACTGGGCCTGACACACACATAGGCCACACCTTCTTCACTGGGCTTGACACACACACATGCCACACCTCCTTCACTGGGCTTGACACACACACAAGCCACACCTCCTTCACTGGGCTTGACACACACACAAACCACACCTCCTTCACTGACAAAAAGGCTATAAATAAACAAAAAATAATGAAGTATGTTATGGATGAAATTGTAAACTGTTTAATCTGCAATATATTCCGCAATGTAAGTGTCCCAACTCTTAATTGCCGTGTAAAAGAAGAGCTTCACCAGAAAGGAAACGTGGTGTCTGGTGATGGCTGTGAGAAGAATTCAAATGGCAAGCTAATAACTTTTAGTCCCTTGAGGGGAATTTGGCTTGAACCACATATGAAAATAAAATTTTAATAAAGCCCTTTAAATTAAAGACGAAAGTCTGCATGTTGAGCTCCTACTCGTTCAGTTCATTTCCAGTATACAGATATGTTATTATTATTATTATTATTATTATTATTATTATTATTATTATTATATGTGCCGTATCAGACTGTGGAGGTTTCAAGTCAAGTCAAGAAGCTTTTATTGTCATTTCAAACATATATACTGTAGGTGTTGCAGTACACAGTGACATGAAACAACGTTTCTTCATGACCAGGGTGCTACATAAAACAAAGACAGAGCTATAAGGACTTAGTAAGTTAGTCCTAGATACATATAGTGCATCTGTGCAACCTGGTGTACACACTGTGCAGGACAAAAAATACTAGACAATACACAAAAGCAGCCCAGTATACATACTGTATGTTCAACAATAGTACATGTGCAGAAATACTAGAATGAACACAGTGTTATAGCAACAGTTACATGAGATACTGTAAAGAATTGTGCAAAACAACAAGCGACTGAAATGTAAGACATGTACAAAGAGCAAAAAGTGTGTGTGAAACAGCATGTAAATAGTTTGATGGATGTATATTGGAAGTGTGTGTAATTGGTGTAGGTCTGTGCAGTCCATACAGTTGATGTTAAGAGTTGAAAGACTCCAATAATATTCTCAGCTGTCCTCAATATCTGCTGCAGGGTCTTGCGATCCGAGTTGATGCAGTTCCCAAACCAGACGATGATGCAGCTGCTGGGCTTTCTTGGTGATGGAGCTGCTGTTGAGTGACCAGGTGAAGTTCTCCGCCTTATGAACACCAAGAAATTTGGTGCTTTTGACTATGTTCAGCGAAAAGTGGTCTCTCTGCGCTCTCCTGAAGTCAACAACCGTCTCTTTGGTTTTATCAACATTACCAACAGAGAAAGGTTGTTGGCTCTACACCAGGCGGTTAGCTGTCTGTATGCTGACTCGTCATTCTTGCTGATGAGACCCACCACGATCGTGTCATCTGTGAACTCGATGATATGGTTCGATCTGTGCGTTGCTGCACAGTCCTGAGTCAGCAAAGTGAACAGTAGTGGGCTGAGCACGCAGCCCTGTGGGGCTTCAGTATTCAGTGTGGTCGTGCTGGAGATGCTGCTCCAGATCCGGACCGACTCAGGTTTCCTGGTCAGGAAGTCCAGGATCCAGATGCATATGAACGATACATGAACTGTAACGGGTCCAGTAAGGGTGGTAACTGGATTGCTCATAATTTTGCTGACATGAGATTATGGACTGTACGTGATGTATTTATTTATTTTTGTGTTTCTTATTTTTCATTCCCAACAGATTTAGGGTGTGTTTGATTTAAATTCCTGAGCACTAGATGGTAGGAGTGCACTTCTCCATAAACTGGCACTCAGCCCTCCCACCTCATACGAGCAGAGAGGAAAAAAAAACATACAGGTTAAATCTCAAACGCCTCAAGGATCCCTAATCCACGCGCACTCCGTAGTGTGTGTAATAATAGCACGCGCTCCCTAACTAGGGCACTATATCTCGGAATGGGACCGAGCCGGCTTTGGCAGCGACATTCCAGCGGAAACTCGTCCTCATCTTGTTCTGTGATGGGAAAGCTTTCAGCGTACAGGGTGTAAAATTTAGTGTAATGTGAAGATTAAGGCTTTGCTGGGTAGTTTAGTGATCTAATTACAGGATTTAATCGCGTTATCGTGGTGAGTCTGGTCGATTGTTTCAGGGCAGGTCTTTAAAATCGGGGACAAAATAACTAACGGTTTTTCTTCTCCTAGCTAACACAAGCTAACATGCTAACCCTGGTTCTAAACCTGTCGCGGTGAATTGTTTTAATTTGTCATCATCGTTAATATCATGTGAGACTTTTTATTGACCCAAATGCGTCAATTTAACCGTATTCGACTGTTAGTTTTGTTATAAACGTTTAACTTTACCTCAGAACTTGCTAGTTTGCTAACTTCTAACTAGCAAACTTACCACACTAACATTTCACGTTTACTCGATTATTTATTTATTTATTTATTTATTTATTTATTTATTTTATTTATTTTATTTATTTGTTTAATTTTACTGTTTTTTAGTCTTAAATACCGGTTTATTGGGTGAAATATCACTAAATAGAATACTGGAAAGGTTTATGGATAAATAAATATAAAATATATGCAGAGGTGTTTCGATATTTTAGATAACGGTACGATATTCTAGTGAAATATATCACGGTTTTGTCGTCTTCGGTCAAAATAAACACTTTTAGCAGAAACCTGCTTCATGTTTTTATTACATTTTAGAGATCCTGCTTATTTATATATTTATTTATTTATTGACTGTAGTTACAGTCAATAAAATAATTAAAAAAAATCCTTTTAATTAGGATTTAAACTTTAAATTGGAAGGAATTGTGCTGCAAAAGGAAACTGATCAAAAACAGCGTTCAGGTTTTTTTTCCGTTTCGCTCTAATTTAGCGACGTGCGATTTATTATTTATTGGAGAACAGAACGTCGTTTTTATTCGTTTATAGTTTACGTTATATAAACAGCGTCAAACTTTAACAAGAAACGAAATGGCAGCGTAAACTCGCTCGGTTCTGAAGATTTTTGTAAACTTTTCTGACTGTTACAATAAGCGCTGGTAACGGAGACTCCTTCCTTAAACCCTTTTGTCGTAGAAAACGTTTCTTAAAACCGTTTCCGACGCTTTTTAATACGTTTGAAGGAGCGTTTGCTGAAGTGAGCTGTTACCGTAGAAACATCTTTAGACCAATTGGAATTCAGCAGCACTGTGGCCTCAAGACTTACTTACTGTCTAATAAGGCTGTAATAAGACTTGCACGTTAAACCCTGGATTGATATGATGTCAAAAAAATGATCTTTATTACCATTTGTTTTTAATTGCAGGTCTTTGATTTAAATGGCTTGAGTCTAAACCAGGTCCATACAAAGACTTTGTAGCTGTGCGAACTACAGATTATCACGTCTCGACTGTATCACGACTGTACTACCGATCACCCCGAGAAACCACTGAAGATGCCGCTCGGACTCGGCCGACGGAAGAAAGCGTCTCCGCTGGTGGAAAACGAGGAAGCCGAGCCGATCCGTGCTGGGCTCAACGTAGATGGACTGGACGGTGGGCGGGTCGGAATCGCCGAAGGTGTGACACAGGAAGGTCTTCCTCCTCCGCCCACTAACCTGCGACCTCGTCTCATATTCCACACCCAGCTGGCGCACGGCAGCCCCACGGGTCGTATAGAGGGATTCGGGAACGTCCGTGAACTCTACGCCAAGATCGGGGAAGCCTTTGCGATCCCGCCCGAAGAGGTGAGACTCAAATGACATGTTTCAGGAATTTGCTTTGTTCTTATTGAATAAAAAAAGAGCTTTTTTTTACAAAGGTTAAAGTAAAATAAAAGGCCGGTTTGTATTTGGCTGAAACTGCCGCAGATGCTCACACACTCTCCTGTGTATAGAGAATGAAGTGTGATGTCTACTCGCACTTAGACAGAATCAAGATCATGAATCGAGATCGCCGTTATCATACGATTTATTACGGCGTTAATAAGATTTGTAACATCAAATGTGTAAAGCAGTGAATTGTTTAATTTTTAGATTGCGTGTGTGTGTGTGTGTGTGTGTGTTTAACTAGGTGTAAATCTAATGATATCTATTAATCCAACTGAATTTTTTATTAATAATCAGCTTTGAATTCAGACTTTATTTTAATTCTGGTTTTTAGTTTAACTTTAAATATAAATAACCTCAAACTTGGACCAAATCCTAAACTCTCCAAATCCTTTCGTTTAATCCTTGTTGGTTCAGCACACCCGCAGTGTGTAAAAATATCCTCTGATTTGGTTTGTTTTGATGTGCCTGAACTCTGTACTGACGGCTCTCCCCATGCCTCTTTGTGTTCAGGTTATGTTTTGCACACTAAACACCCACAAAGTGGACATGGACAAGCTGCTGGGTGGCCAGATCGGCCTGGAGGACTTTATCTTTGCTCATGTGAAAGGTCAGAGGAAAGAAGTGGAGGTGTTCAAAGGCGAGGACGCGCTTGGACTCACGATCACTGACAATGGTGCCGGCTACGCGTTTATTAAGGTACAGGAAGCCAGCTCACAAACCTCACGAACACAAACCAGGAGTCAGGATGTGCTAAAAATGACCCGGTTTCCTTTGCAGAGAATAAGGGAAGGCAGCATCATCCATCAGATCCAAATCATCAACGTGGGAGACATGATCGAGTCCATCAACGGTCAGACGCTTATCGGCTGTCGACACTACGAGGTGGCCAAGATGCTCAAAGAGCTGCAGAGGGGGAAAAACTTCGTCTTGAAGCTGGTTGAACCGCTGAAGGCTTTTGGTGTGTGTGTGTGAGTGCATGTGTGTGTGTGAGCGCGCGTGTGTGAGCGCGCGTGCGTGAGCGCGCATGTGTGTGTGAGTGCGTGTGTGAGTGCGTGTGTGAGCGCGTGTGTTTGAGCGCGTGTGTGTGTGAGCGTGTGTGTTAGCGCATGTGTTTGAGCGTGTGTGTGTGAGCGTGGGTGTTTGTGCGCATGTGTGCGAGGTGTTAAGAGGTGGTCTGATGTTATATTGTTATATTGATGTTTTTTCTCAGATATGATCAGTCAGCGGTCAGGGGGCAGAGCGGGGTCAGGGGTACAGCTGGGTACAGGCAGAGGGACGCTACGACTCAGATCTAAAGGACCAGCAACAGTGGAGGAGCTGGTAAGTGTGTGTGTGTGTGTGTGTGTGTGTGTGTGTGTGTGTGTGTGTGTATATGTGTGTGTGTGTGTGTGTGTGTGTGTGTGTGTGTGTGTGTGTGTGTGTGTGTAAGTGGAGTTGATGAGTAGCAGTTTATCCACAATGCTCATGATGAAAATATGTCTGTGTTGTTACTATAGAAACAATAACATATCAGAACCAGTGCATTAATATAGACCTGTATGCATTTGTAGCTGCATTACTGTCAGAGCTGCTGAAAACTAATCACCACCTTTTGAACCTTTTTTGCTTGTTTTGCTTCCAGCCCTCAGCGTTTGAAGAAAAGGCGATATCGAAAGTTGACGATCTCCTGGAGAACTACATGGGAATACGAGATAGCGAGCTCGGTAAACACAAGCGTTTCTTCTTCTTCTTGAGCCACATTACTGGATTGTGTTTATTATATCTGTTCATGCTAAAGGAAGTACAGGAGATATCATTATTTGTTAAGGTTTACATTAAAGGTGCGGTGCACGATGTTTGAAAGCCAATGTTGACATTTGAAATCACCAAAACAAACACGCCCCTAACCCAGGGTGTCACCCCTGTTTTGATAGCTCCACCCACACATACATACGTAACCCAGGCAACTATTATGGTGGGACCTGCTGGGGCAGCTGGCCGAGGGTATATTTTTATCAGTAAATGAACAGAATGAGTAATACTATGGTAATACAGATGTGTTGTTGTAGTACTGTGTGTTGTAGCATGAAAGGTTTATCTCCGTTTCACGCGGAAGACGACGTTCAACACCTAGAACCCGAGGCAGAGGTAACGGCAGAGGGCTAAAGTCAGACACGCGCACTGAACACTCCGCTGCATATTGAAAAGACACGCCCCTTTATGCATTTCTCAAGCATTTCTCGAGTATCGTGCACCACGCCTTTAAAAGAGCTCCAGAGACAGAAGTGTATATTTAATCGTTTTATTTACTTCCTTATTCTTGGTTTCTTTTTCTCTGTCTTATTTCTGTCTCTCATTTGTGGCGAGGGACGAGCGGGGGGCGCGGAAGGAGGGGAGGGCGGGGGCGGGAGCACGAGCGAGCGAGAAGAAAGAGAGGGAGAAAGAGGAGCGGAGCGAAAGAAACGAGAGCAAGAGCGAGAGAGCCGATCTGCGAGAAAGCGAGCGAGGCACCGCGAGGAGCAGAACGCCCGAACGAAGAGATCGCGCGCGCGCGCGCGATCGAGCGAGAGAGCGCCGCGCGAGCGGGCGCGAGAGCGCGCGCGCGCGCGCGCAGCGCTCCGCGCCGCCCGCGCGGCATCCCCCCCCGCCCCCCCCCCCCCCCCCACCCCCCCCCCCACCCACACCCCCCCGAGCACAGCGCGCGCGCGCGAGCGCGCGCGCGCGCGCGCGCGAGAGAGAGAGAGGAGAGAGAGAGAGAGAGAGAGAGAAGAGAGAGGAGAGAGGAGAGAGATAGATAATATAACGACCCTCCGATATATATATAAATATTCCCGCCCGCGCTATCTCTCTCTATCTTAGATCTCTCCTCTCTCTAGATATCTCTACTCTCTCTCCCTCCCTCCCGTCTCTCTTTCTTTCTCTCACTCCCTCTCCCTCTCTCTCTCTCTCCCCCTCTCTCCCTCTCTCTCTCTCTCTCTCTCTCTCTCTCTCTCTCAGCTGCCACCATGGTGGAGTTGGGCAAAGACAAGAAGAACCCAGACGAGTTTGCGGAGGCTTTAGACGAGACCCTTGGTGACTTTGCGTTCCCGGACGAGTTTGTGTTTGATGTCTGGGGTGCGATCGGTGATGCGAAGGTCGGTCGTATTTGATGGAGAGCACGTGGGAGTGAACAGGACTGAAATGGAGATGTTTAAGGGAGGTTGTGCTGCCACCCAGGACACTGTTACTACTACAAACTATAAACTACACCACAGAGTGAGTTTTACACACAAAAACCCTTCAGCTGTCGGCATTCTGGACTTTCTCTGGGAGCAGGTTTCATATTTTAATGCAAAATGCCGTGTTAACTGTTGTTCTGACCCTGATGTCGTGACCTTAACACTAATGTGGAACACACACGCTGAAAGTTCCCCTGTTTCAGATAAATGTTATGATAAGTCCCACTCTGCACGTTGCACGTGTAAACCTCTCTCTCTCTCTCTCTCTCTCTCTCTCTCTCTCTCTCTCTCCCTCTCTCTCTCTCTCTTTCTCTTCTCACTCTCTCTCCCTTCCTCTCCTTCTCTCTCTCTCTCTCTCTCTCTCTCTCTCTCTCTCTCTCTCTCTCTCTCTCTCTCTCTGTCTCTGCCTCTCTCCCTGCCTCTCTTGCCCTTCCTCCTCTCCCCCCCTCTGTCTCTGTCTCTCTTTCTTTCTTTCTTTCTTTCTTTCTTTCTTTCTTTCTTTCTTTCTTTCTTTCTTTCTTTCTTTCTTTCTTTATAAAACTGTGACATTCATTTTGCACTGTAACACTGTATGAATTGCACTTCCATGCCATCTTCACCTCCCAGTACACACACACACACACACACACACACACACACACTCCCCCAGTGTATGCGTACTGCAGTTCTGGATTATGTTATGAGATGTAACACTACAGCGACTCCTTAAAGCATGTTTTCACTTTCCTTATGTCATCTTCTTTATATGATGGACCCCCCCCCCAATGCATTTCGTAAGATAATCAGGTTTTCACGAGCTTCTGTTTTTTTATTTAAAAATACGATACACTACAATGTTTATCGGACGTTAGGCGAATGCAAGGCTGATTAACAAACACCGCTAGACAGCTGCCTGCTTCCGAACACGGTGAAGTAATCTTCATCTGTCTCCTCTGTGTATAAACATACAATCGAAATGCCGGAGGCCGAACAAATCGTGACGTCATTAACGTGATGGAATCCGGTCGCTACGGAGTTTCATTCGTTCAAACGTTTTAGTTAGAGTAAAAATCCGATCAACCACCAAACAGGTAGCCAACAGTCTGATTCTCAGTTAAATTCTCAGTTAAAATGGACAAAAGTAAGGCTAAAAAAACACTATTATTATTCCTGCATCGATTATAGAATATAGAACATAGAATATAAAACAGATTAACAGACCTACCAGCATTTACACATATTTATCCAATCCGGTAATAATCTAATAAGCTCCGCCCACATTCCTCAATATCGTATCACATGGCGTTTATGTATCTGAAAAACCAACACATAAGAGATGAAATTAAACCTACAACAGTCTAACATTTTACATCAAATAATGTAAATGCTGGTGATTTTTTATTATTTTTATTGTTATTATTAAACATTCAGCTTTTCTGGTCGCTGCAGAGATTCGAGGCTTCAGCAGCGAAACAGTCGGCCTTGCGGATGTCAGACAGCCGATTCAGAACAGGATTATATTAAGAGCGTGCTCCGTTCGTGTATGCGATCGTCCTACGTTTAACTAACTATTTAAACGCAGAAGCGCCTGCTCAATCAGTCAGTGTAGTAAAATCCTGCTCACAACCAAAGGAACAACATCTAACTGCATAAAAATATCAAGCTGAACTTCGTAGTCTCCGTAGGAACGTGTCGAATCGAGGAAGCCCGGCAGTGTTAACTTCCTCTTTCCAGTTGGACACGTTTCTCGTTCCCTTTTCAGCCTGTAAGTCTGTGAGAAAGATCTAAAGTAATCAATAACAACACTGCGGTCTAATGCCAAACCCAGTATCAGTATTAAACTGTTACTTACACAATATTTCATGTGTAGTATTGTACGTTGTCGAAATAATATTTCAGTTAGCTCTAGTTCTGCATGTTAGCTGAAATAATACAAGTATCGAATGATGATGAGGATGATGATGATGTGGAGCGAAAGGTCACTGCCTACTAAGCGTTCGTTTTATTACGTTTTATCGTTAAGGTTGACAGACAGAGCTCTTCTTATCTCTCACTTCTCATCAACATCTAGCTGGGTTTATGTTTGTTTTCGTTGTTTGTTTGTTTTTATATGAATGTTTTGCTGTTCATTTTTATCGTCCTGTTGTTGACACTGTGTCTTTTTCTCCTGTTCCAGTGTATTATAGCTCCTTTTTTTTTTTTTAAAGAAAAGATCAATGCTGTTACAAACACAAACACTGTCAAAACGTCAAAGTGCAATCAGAGAGCCGTCCGTCCGTTTGTCCGTCCGTGCGGCGTGTCTTTAGGAACTGGAATGTTGCTTCACATGTTTACTCCTTACACCTATTTCTCAGCTTCATTAAAACAAAACATGTAATTGCACCGGCTCATATGTCTCGTGTTTCTTTTCCTAGTGTTTGTTAAACATCTTTCTGAGTAAACACGTGGCGACGACGTAAAGCCGCAGTCTCTCTTAAAGGTGGGGTCTCTGTTGTTTGAAAGCCAATGTTGACATATAAAATCACCAAAACAAACACACCCCTAACCCAAACTGGTCCCACCCCTGTATCGATAGCTCCACCCACACATACATACGTAACCCAGGCGACTAACAGAAAGAAATGTGTCTTTATCATAGCTGAAGGGAAGAACAATATGATTGTAGATAAACAAACAAGCAAAAATGCCACACAAGCATAATGATGTAAAGGACAAAGGCATATATTAGTTCTGTGTAACAAAGCAAAACCAACGTTACTCACCTATCGAGAAGGAAAAAGCGCCTCGGCGTCTTAAGTAAAGTCGTCATATTCACAGGTCGGAGTTTCCCGAGTCAATAACTCCTGAGCTAAACGCTGTTACTACACAAAACGCGGTTGTAGCTGCCTCTCTACATTACTACGATAGAAAAGAGGTGTTATTTGTGTAGTAACAGCGTTTAGCTCAGGAGTTATTGACTCGGGAAACTCCAACCTGTGAATATGTGGCCAACTTCCTGCTCCTTCAGTTCTCTCCAGTGCTGGAAAGCTGATCCTATATTAACACGTCCTACTTCTTGTCCTTATCGTAAGTCTTTCTTCTCTTTCTTTCTTTGTTTTTATCCTCCATGTCGATGTTAAAACCGCTTTCTGCTAACGTCACACATGCGCACTGAACACTCTCTCTGCCCATATTGACAAGACACGCCCCTTTCTGCTCATTGGCTACACGTTTGTATTGTTTTTGTTTAGTTTTTCGTCCCGACTCAGTTTTCTGAAACATTTCACAAACAACGTAGACCGCACTTTTAACCCCCGTATTGTTTTTCCCACAGCTTCCTTATACTGTGCGACCATAAAGAAAAAAAAAGAGCCTCCTAAATTTTATTTATTTTTTTAATTCTTTGCACAAAAGGAAACGTGCTTGTGCGTCTTCACCGTCATACTGGTTCTCTGACTAATCCCCTCTTTACCGGGAAAAGACAGAAGACGAGATGACGACACACTTCTTCCGTCGATATATTCAGAACAAAATGCTAAAAAAAAAATCTACCGACTCCAGAGATAAGGACAATAAAGCGAAAGTCGGTTTGGTTAACATGGTGACGACTTAATTTGACTAAACTTTGCACTGCATAAAGTTAGGAATTTATTATTATTATTATTATTATTATTATTATTATTATTATTATTATTATTATTATTATAATACACAGACATGTATAAACTGTATAAAATACCTTTTAAAGCCAAACCCTGATTGCTATCATTTCCAGAACTGTTTTCCTGGACTGGTTTTGCTGCCTTCTTTAGTCTTCATGTTGTTTTTCTAATAACTTGTGGCTCATTCCAGGAACAGATGAGTCTCTATAACCGGTCACATGACACTTTAATTTTAGACGATACATCGATTCTGTTCGACTAATGATGTGAAGTCTTTCTTGATGCCATCACAGTTTTATTTGTTGTTTTGTTTTGGTCACAGTTTCATTTGTGAATCGTTTTACAGATCATTTGTTAACAGATATTTAATGTGTTTCTTTTGACTGATCGATAGACCGTGGTCATGATGGACGATACGTGATTTGGGTTTTTTAAGATGTCCGAAGAAAGTTAATCATGCTCTGGATCTAATCCTAGCTGTATAAATCAGGGCCCACGTCGTGTTTATCTGAGAGAACGTTCCGGTCCACTTTCTTTCACAGATCCGCTCGCACACGGCAGACAAAAATGATTGTTTTGTTTTGTTTTAAATTTCCAAATACGGGCCGAAACGGCGCCGTGTGAATCGGAGCACGGTTCGCATGACAATAATCCTCGTAGAACTTTAAGTTTTTTCCCTTTTATTTATTTATTAAAAAAACGATCCAGTCTAACAATGGGGTGCTTACGTTCTCTCCTTCGCAGGAATATAAAGAAAAAGAGAAATTAGAAATAAAACGTAATATAATAGGAGAAAATTTATTATAATAATTGTAAAAGAAAATCGAAATAAATAAAAACGAATAAATACAAAGTGATTAAAAGCTATTTGTACTAATATAAGTAGTAAAAAGTTAATATTTAGGGGGAAAAAAAAACCTGACCGTGTGTGTACAGTACGTATATACGGTGTATATACGGTGTCGCTTGAAAGTTTGTGAACCCTTTAGAGATTCCTATGTTTTTGCATAAATATGACCCAAAATTGAACAAAGTGAACACAATCACACAAAAAAGCCAACAATATTAAACGACTTCATTTAATTATTGAGACAAATGATTCAGCGTTAAAGATCTGTGGTGTGGTGACTCCTTTTGCAGCAATAACTAAGTAAAGATGCAGCAATACAGGCCCAAAGCATGATACCACCACCACCACCACCATGTTTCACAGATGGTGTAAGGTTCTTATGCTTGAGTTCATTATTTTTGGTTTCATTCTAAATCTGAGAATCATTTATTTCATGTTAAGGTATCAATCGATTAATTAATCGGTTCATTTAATTTTTGATTTTTTTTTTAAATTAATTAATTCTTTTACATACAGTTTTTCATTTATTTTATTTAACTTTTTTTATGGTTGTTTGCACACTAATATAAGATCCTGGAAGAGTTTTACAGTCTGCATCAATTTTCTCTTCCTGCAGAATCACTTCTCTTTTTTCTCCAGCGCCGTATGTCTCCGTAATCAGCGTTTAATTCACTTATTTACAAATAGCTTTTTACATTTACAGAATTTAGCAGACACCCTTATCCAGAGAAACTTCCATTTTTATACACCTGAGCAATTGAAGGTTAAGGGCCTTGCTCAGGGGCCCAGCAGTGGCATCTTGGTGGACCTGGGAATCGAACTCACAATCTTCCGATTGGTAGCCAACACCTTAACCACTAGGCTACCACATCCCCACTTTTTAGCAGCAGACAGCATCAGATCTCCTAACACAGGATTCTGTTTATTATATATTATATCGATCTTCTCTCTGAGTGAACCCGCGTACAAGCGACCGTCTAGTCATGGCTTCAGACTCGTGCAGATGTGTATTGCGTGTGGACACGATAAACAGAGGTCTGACAAAATCCGATCTGTTTTTTGTGTTAACATAAGACGGTGATTTTATAACCGTGCGTATTTTTTTTATACTGTAGTCTGTTTTTTTACGCTTCTGTGAGAATGAAGAAACGCTTCTATTACATGTTCTTTACGATGCCCTGAGCACAGAGCGGCCGTGTCTGCTTTGGTCAACATCGTCTGAGTCTCCAAAACAGTGCTGTTTACAGCAAACATCTCACCGGTGTGCCAAGTGCTGGTTGTTTTCCTCCGACTGACGCAAGACGCCTCGTAGTCACTGAAACGGTGAACGATGTCGAATATAAAAGGCAGCTGCAGTCAGAAAGGGTCACGTTTTCACCACTCCTTCAGTTTGCAGACTAGCCAAAGCAGGTTTTTTGCAAAAAAAAAAAAAGACTCTAGTGAGCGATGCCTTTACGACAAAGAGCTTCCTCTCAGCCCGGGAGAGGCGGCGTGCTCCTGAACCCCAAAGTGACGACGATTCTTCGTCCTCGAGCTCTGACCTCGAGCTGCCGCTCGGCCGTGGAGGACCATCTGTCGTGTCCCGTGTGCTGCGAGATCTTCGCCGACCCCGTGGTCCTGCGCTGCAGCCACAGCTTCTGTCGAACCTGCCTGAACCAGTTCTGGAGCAAGAAGACACCTAAGCGCGAGTGTCCCGTGTGCAGGAGGAGGTGTTCGCTCACCGAGCCCACAGTCAGCCTCGTACTGAAGAACGTATGTGAGACGCTGACGCAGGAACAGAAGGGCCTGAGCACGCCGCCGTCGTCTCCCGGCACCACCGTCAAGCTGTTAGACCTGTGTCCCACCCACAGAGAGCCGCTCAAACTCTACTGCCACGATGAAGAAGAGCTGCTGTGCTGCGTGTGTCACACCTCCAAGAAGCACCAAGGCCACCGCGTCTGTCCCATGGAGGAAGCAGCACATGACCTTAAGGTGAGCTTCACCGTGCAACCAAAATGATCCTCTGACATTATCAGCTCCCTACAACACTGACCTTTAGTCTGATAGAGGAAACAACAGGACATGACAACAATGTTAATGTCAGCTGTGTAAACGGCTATAAATCCCACAGCACGCTGTCACACCGCTAAAAGGCCAGGCTTTATTTCTGGGGAAACTACAAACATGGCATTTTAATTAGGAAATAAATAAAAAAGAACCTTCCATATAAACCATGGGCATCAGTTTATTAAAAAAAATAAGGTCAAAATGTCATTCAGATTACGGCATTAAATAGTGATAATTATTAAGAACATTAAATAAAATAAAATAAAAAAACTTTAAGTCTAACAATATATACCAATATATATATATTATATTATATATATAATATATATAATATCATTTATTTAGATTTTTTTTTAAATTGAAATGAAAAAAAGAAAATAAAACACACTGTCATGCTGTTTGAGATAAATAATTAACACTCCATCAGTACTTTGATATTATTATTATGATCCAGGGCTTGTATTTATAAAGGTTATAAATTAGTGTATAGAGTTTCTTTTAGTGATGTAATTCTAAGACAATTCTTAGAAATGTGGGCGTTTCCGCTTACGATTAAAGAGAAGATCCCAGTAAAGATAAAAGTTCTTCATAAGAGCATCTCAACCCTTAAGAGCTCAAAAAGTGTTAGGAGTCGTGAGAAGGACTTTTAAGAGGATTATAGGGCTGGGCGATAAACGATAACGATATGTATCGTGATAGACATGTGATCGATATCAATAAAAAAAGTGTTCAATAGTTTTTATTCTTCGTTGGAAGAAAACAGAGGTTGCGAAGCAAGTTTGGTTGCATTAACAAAGGCAATCACTCTCTGGTAACCTAGCAATGTAGGGAGTGACACGCTAACAGCCAATCATGTAACAGTATCATGTTGGTTGCGCCGTATCGTCGTCTCGTGCCGGTCTGCTGGATTCCTCTTCACTAACCGGCGACTGATGAGCAGGAAATGAGCCACAGCGAGCGAGGAAATTGTAAATAATAGAGGAAACGTCAGCTCGCCAGTATGGCAGCTTTTTGGATATTATAAGTCTGCAAATTATGCAAGACCGTTTCTCTCTGTTTATATTTAACACTTTGCACTATTTTATTACACTTTATTAAGCATTTATTACATTTGCTTTCATTTTGCACCTTAAATGTTAAGAGATAATAGTTAAGTGTTCATTCTGACTTTAGACTCGTGTTAACATTATAATTAGTGGAGGTTTCCTGGTTGTTGACATTTCTGTCTTAATAACTGAGGGGATTCTGATCAGAGGAAGGTTCAGTTTAAAATAAAAATGTTTACATGTAATATATTTTTCTCCTGGACCTTATTTTAAATGGGGCATAAAAAATATCAATAATTATCGATATCGACCGATATGAAACACTGATATCGTGATACAGTTTTCTGCCATATCGCCCAGCCCTAGAGGATTATAAAGGTTTCTTTATTAAAAAAAATGGCTGAAAGGCGAAGAGGGAGAAGAAAAGTGTTGTGTACAATATTTAATAATGATAGTGTGCAGATTTTAAAAGCACTCCTATATATATATATATATATATATATATATATGACAACCAATCACGGTCTTCAAAAGAATGTGTCACCTGGTAACAGGTTTAGCCACGCCCCCTCACTAAGATAAAAGTTGTATATTCCTCAATCGAAATGATTAAACATTGGGATTGTTCTTTATCCGATTTTAATTTTAACATCTGAACAAGTCAGTGATCAGTTCTATTATAGCGGCCTTAAACATTTTGTTTGTTTCTTGATGTGGTAAAACCGGACAGCTGACTGTGACCAAGCGCTGACACTAAAGACTCCTGACACGAACGTTATAAAACATAAATCCATTTATGTGGAGCATCGGTCATGCTGCCATGTGTAAGCTGTTGCCATAGAAACAGTACCATAGTGAAATGAGTGTGCAATTTGGAGCTGTAAGAGCTGCTGTTTTACAAAATGAATCCACACCTACTGACCAATCAGAATGGAGGGAAATGAGAACGCAGTCTGCATGTGTCCAGCACGTGTGTGTGTGTGTGTGTGTGTGTGTGTGTGTGTGTGTGTGTGTGTGTGTGTGTGTGTGTGTGTTTGTCCACCCACATCATTCTCTTTCATCCCGGCATGTTTTCACAACAAGCTGAAAAGTTTAACACATAACACTCAGGACACGGTGGAGGTAAAAGACTTTACAGGAGCTCTCGTTGATTTAAAAATCATTTAAAACGCTTTTTTGCCTTTTAGCGTGTCCGTGTTATTCAGATTGTCTCCCACCTTAAGTCCATTCCGAACCCTAAATACACACCAGACTCTTGCAGAGAGGGTTCTGAGTAGAAGCATGGTAGGAAATAAAGAACCCAGAGAACCTCAGAGGAACTTGTTATTAAGATTCTACTGGATGTGTGGTGATGGTTAAAAAATAGAATCTTGTTAGACACATGCCTTAATATACATATTTTATATATACATTATATACACATTATATATATATACATTATATACACGTTATATACACATTATATATATACATTATATACACATTTTATATATATACATTATATGCATCATATACACATTATATACAAATATTATATACTGTTGTAATACTCTGTTTTTCCAGAGAAGACCAGGAGACTTGGATATCCTTGTGCAGTAGTCTTTATTGTAGATACATGATGAAACGAGTCTGCAAGTCAGAGCGTACTGGCACGGGCGCTGCAGTCATCAAGTCTGACTTAAAGTTGTAATACATTGTAAATATACCCATTTTAGGGGGCAGTCTCTTCAGATAGCGACAAAACAATCAAAACATGAAAGGATTCAACAGCCCCCACACCAGGTCCTGGAATTTCACCCTTAATCCCATTATCATAACAGTCTTGCTCAGACCTTGAATCAAATAGCCACCATAAACAATGGGACAAATGGCACAAAGGGACAGATGATAACCTGAGTTACCTTGCCCCTTTCCTTTCATATTAATGAGATACAGAAACCACAAGTCTAAAGTAATGTTTGAATTTAACTAGCATTGTAACTTGATTTGGCTTCTACATGATACACAAAAATGTGCTAGAACTAAGAGGAAATAAAACAATGACTTAAAATAATTTTCTCACAATACACATTATATATGTACATTATATACATGTTATATATGCATATGATACACATATATACACGTTATATATACATATTATATATGCACGTTATATATAAATTATATACACTTTATATACACTTTATATGCACATTATATACACACATATATATATATTATATACACGTTATATACACATATTATATACACTTTATACACAGTCATATACATCCAGAATCCAGACACTCATTACAGGCTATAGGAAGCGTTATTTCTGCTAAAGGAGACTCTACTGAATATTGATGTGATTTTTCTGTTGGGGTGCCCAAATTTATGCAACCGTCTAATTTGGTTTCGATGCATATTGCGCATTTGTTGTTAATCCAATAAACCTCATTCCACTACTGAAATATTACTTTAGTGTCCTTCACTTAGTTAATAGATCAGAATGAAATTTGCTGATCCAAACACCCAAATATTTATAAATGAAAATCATGGAAATTGTCAGGGGTGCCTAAACTTTTACATACGACCGTATATACATACTATAAACACATTATATACACATTAATATACTCATTATATATACACAATAAAATAGAATTGAAGTTAGTCACTCGACTCAAAAGCAGTGTTTCCTTCTTATACATACCCCGATTTATTTGTTTAGTTATTTACTATTATTTTTGTCTTTAGTTCTTAGTCGTCCTTATGTGCTCTTGTCTTCAGGCGGAGTTGAAGAAGGAGCTGGTGCCGATGAAGAAAAACCTCCGTCGTCTTTACGAGGCCAAGCAGGAGCACGACGACATCACCATCCACATCAAGGTAACAACGGAGTGAGAGAAAAGTCAGAACCTTCCAGAACATTTTTCACAGAGAACAAAACAATTACAAGTAATTAACAGCAGAATTTCTCCTTTTTTATTGTGATGTCTTTTCTTTGTCCTTTTGGACAGAACCAAAGGCAGCAGGCAGAGAAACAGATCAGAGAGGAATTTGAAGAGCTCAGACAGTTCCTGAATAAACAGGAGCTGGAGCGGATCTCTCTCCTGGCTGAGGAAGAGGAGGAGAAGTTGCATGTAATGAAGAAAAACACTGACAACCTCTCACGGGATATTCTGATGTTCTCCCACGCCGTCAGAACCATCGACGATGAAATGTCCAACAGCGAGGCCGTGTTCCTGAAGGTATGCAAGTTTTATCACGTTAACATGTTATTAATAAAATTGTTTATTTCAATTCTTTAAGAAATGACATTAAAAATGTAATGACCTTTTCTCTCAGTTTGTTACTTTTATATAATAATAATAATAATAATAATAATAATAATAATAATAATAATAATAATAATAACATATTGATATAATAATAATTATGTTATTATTATTATTATTAGTATTATTAAAGGGCCTTTTTCTTATTTCTTTTTTAAAACAAATTTATAGTTCTATAAATTTTTAGATTTCATATTCTTTACTTTTATTATATATATTTTTTCTTTTACTTTTATTTGGTGTATTTTATAATTATATTTATAATTATAATTAGCCTATTTTACCATTTACTTTTTATTTGAAATAGTATTATTATCATTATTTATTTGTTTATTTATGTATTATTATTATTATTATTATTATTATTATTATTATTATTATTATTATTATTAACATTATTGAAAGGCTTTTTTATTTCTTTTTACTTTTTTATTTGTTTGACAGCTTTTTTTGCATTTACATTTTACATGTATGAATAAAGTTTATTATTATTATTATTATTATTATTATTATTATTTATAATTTCTTCTGATTTTACTCTTTTTTTTAGCACTATAAGAATATAAAACAGAGGTAAGTGTTTGCATGACTGATAACTTTTATCCAACTTTATCTAATTATCCTACATTTATTATGAATCTACAGCATGTACACAGTGAATCTGATGTAATTGCAGGACACAATTAACCTTTAATGAACCGGTGAAAGTTCCATCTGCTCTCATCAATGTGGCGAAACACGTCAGCTGTCTGAAGTTCAGCTTGTGGGAGAAAATGCAGGCCCTGGTGGAATACAGTAAGCTTCCCCACATGCTCTCAGGGTCACAGACTCAGAGGTCAAAGCTTTAGATGAAGCATTACTCATCAGCTCCTCCAGGATATTGCATTTTTTTTTGTCATTTCCTTCTTTTTTTTTTTTTTGGTTGTAACTAATATCCCTTCCACATCATTAAAGGTGGGGTCTCTGTTGTTTGAAAGCCAATGTTGACATTTGAAATCACCAAAACAAACACACCCTTAACCCAAATGAGTCCCACCCCTGTATCGATAGCTCCGCCCACACATACATACGTAACCCAGGTGACTAACAGAAAGAAACGTGTCTTTATCATAGCTGAAGGGAAGAACAATACGATTGTAGATAAACAAACAAGCAAAAATGCCACACAAGCATAATCATGTAAAGGACAAAGACATATATTAGTTCTGTGTAACAAAGCAAAACCAACGTTACTCACCTATCGAGAAGGAAAAAGCGCCTCGGCGTCTTAAGTAAAGTCGGCCACATATTCACAGGTCGGAGTTTCCCGAGTCGATAACTCCTGAGCTAAACGCTGTTACTACACAAAACGCGGTTGTAGCTGCCTCTCTACATTACTACGATAGAAAAGAGGTGTTATTTGTGTAGTAACAGCGTTTAGCTCAGGAGTTATTGACTCGGGAAACTCCAACCTGTGAATATGTGGCCAACTTCCTGCTCCTTCAGTTCTCTCCAGCGCTGGAAAGCTGATCCTATATTAACACGTCCTACTTCTTGTCTTTATCGTAAGTCTTTCTTCTCTTTCTTTCTTTGTTTTTATCCTCCATGTCAATGTTAAAACCGCTTTCTGCTAATGTCACACATGCGCACCGAACACTCTCTCCGCCCACATCGGCAAGTCCCGCCCCTTTCTGCTCGTCGGCTCCACGTTTGTATTGTTTTTGTTTTGTTTGGTGGCCCAACGCAGTTTTCTGCAGCATTTCTCAAACAACGGAGACCCCACCTTTAAATGTAACTGTAAATGGATATTTTAATAAAATATAATCCTTGAGAAAATGGCTGTCAAATAAGCAATGAAACCCTTTGGGATTCTGTATCAAAGATGTTGAACCGATACTGTGACATCACAAATTGAGCTCCGCCCACAAAGCTGTTTATTACAGGATTACTGGAAAATAAAGTAAAAATATAAAGGCAAATTTAATTTCAAATTGGTAACAAGTTGGTAAAACATATTGGTCACGCGCAAAAGTTATGTCGGATGTTTTAATCTGTTCATTGTATTTTATTGCTAAAAAAACTCAGTAATAAGTAACGAAATTCTGCTTTCAATGGACAAATCTAATAGTTATGACTCAACAGTTTATGTATATAATCAGAATCAGCACATTATTGAGGACTAAAATGAAACTAAATAACAAACAAACAAACAAACAAACAAATATATAAAGCTATTCTGAACTTTTTTGGGGAAGTTTGAATACATTTTTTAGAATTCCGAGTCATAAATAACCACAAGATACCTCGTCCTCTTCTTAGCTCCGGTGACACTAGATGCCAACACGGCCTACCCCTGCCTGAGGCTGAGCAAAAACCTGGCCCACGTCAGCAACAGTGGCATGATGCAGAAGCTTCCCGACAACCCGGAGCGCTTCGACCACTTTGTCTTCGTGCTGGGATCCGAGGGCTTTCAGTCGGGACGACACGCCTGGGAGGTTGAGGTGAAGAACAACAACGACTGGGTCATCGGTGTGGTCAAGGAGTCCATAGCCAGAAAAGGGAAAGTCTCAGGTGGTCCAGAGGCAGGTTTCTGGACAATCGCGCTGTCTGACGGCATTTACACGGCCATGACGTCTCCGCCCACGAAGCTGAAGGTGACCGGCCATCTCGAGAGAATCAGGGTGAAGCTGGACTTTGATGCTGGCGAGGTCAGCTTCTCTAACCCTCTGGACCTGACACCCATCTACACCTTCAATGAGCACTTCACTGAGAGGATGTTCCCTTTCTTCTGCCCCGGCGCCAATATCAACGGCAGCAACTCGGGTCCTCTGAAGATCTGCCCGGTTAAAATAGCTGTGTGGAACAGCAGCCTCTGGTAACATGTCAATTTATTCGTATAGCACTTTTAACAACGGACATTGTCTCAAAGCAGCTTTACAGAAGTATAGAAACATTTATCTCTGAAATGTATCCCTAATGAGTAAGCCTGAGGTGACCGTAGCAGGGAAAAACATCCTGAGATGATACGAGGAAGAAACCTGGAGAGGAACCAGACTCGGAAGGGAACAGAGAATGGGATTAGAAATCATTTCTATAACTGTGTGTGTTTAAGTGAAATCATGTAACCAGGAGATTTTTTTTAACAGCTTAGAAATGTTCTATTATTTTATTCACACGAACACCAAACACAAGATTAAAAGCAGTTGTTAATAACTTCTTAAGCACATTTCCATGATACGGTCGACGCCGTAGCTGTTCCCGTATTATTGCAGCTTCACCTCCTGGAGCTCGGTTTAATCTCTGATGGCAGGGAGTTGTCGAGCACCGAGCGTAACAAATCCTTTTCTCTGGGTTTAATTCTGTTCTGTTTATGCTGCTGTGATCGTGAAGGCACACGGAACTCTGACCCTAAGGGAACCGGATCAGAAGACAAACTAAAGCATTAGATTGCTAACACCGGTGTAACATCATCCGAGGCAACAGCTGAGATCGAATTTATTGGCACCTTAACAATCTAGGCATATTCTTACCAGCTTTATTTATTTATTCATGTGATTCATTAATCATAACATTACTCATTAGTTATGCTTTTTACATTCATTATGGTGGTTTATAATGTAATACAATATTTAAATATAATATAAACAGCAGCGGTGACACAGTGGCTTAGTGGTTAGCACGTTTGCCTCACACCTCCAGGGTTGGGGGTTCGATTCCCGCCTCCGCCTTGTGTGTGTGGAGTTTGCATGTTCCCCCCCGTGTCTCGGGGGTTTCCTCCGGGTGCTCCGGTTTCCTCCCCCAGTCCAAAGTCGTGCATGGTAGGTTGATTGGCATCTCTGGAAAATTGTCCGTAGTGTGTGAGTGTGTGTGTGTGTGTGTGTGTGAATGAGAGTGTGTGTGCCCTGTGATGGGTTGGCACTCCATCCAGGGTGTATCCTGACTCGATGCCCGATGACGCCTGAGATAGGCACAGGCTCCCCGTGACCCGAGAAGTTCGGACAAGCGGTAGAAAACGAATGAATGAATGAATAAACAGCAGCTCTGACAAAGTAGTGCTTGTGATTACAGGAACTACAGGATCCGTAACATTTAAAAAGATTAAATTATAATGTCATTTAAAACAAACAAACAAACAAACAAACAAATAGATAAACAAGCAAACAAGTAAATAAATAAATAAATAGGCAAATTGCTGTGGTCTAAAACATTATCCTCTGTTACATTTCCTGGGGTTAGTTCTTGTTGTAGAGACTTTATGAGCAAAAGGAATACATAACCTCCCGCAAAAAAAAAACAGCTTGATATTTTATTGACAAAAGCAGTGGCAAAGAGCTGCGTTATCAGTGTGTACTCAGAGAAGCAGAGGAGAGATCTTCCTTTAGCACACACACACACACACACACACACACACACACACACACACACACACACACACACACACACACACACACACACACACACACACACACACACACACACACACAGAGAAGTCAGCATGTTTAAGCTGGCCTGAAAAGACCAAACCAGATCCCGTGTCACTAAAGCCAAGTGCCCACAGGATCTTGTTACGACTGGCTTGTTTTGGCAGACAGTGAACCAAAGCAGAGCAGGTTTCGGCTCTGACCAGGTGTTAATGAGAAAAATACGGCCAAATGACAGTAACATGGCTGGCGTTAAGTTAAATGAGCTGCCGATGATCCGAGCTCACGACTGGCTGTTTCGAATGGAAGAGCTCTTACCATTGTATTGTTTCGTTTGTTCAATTAAACAGTACCAAAAATGTCCGACTCCATAAACTTAATTCTGTGATATATCATATCTGTATATCTCATATCTGTATATATCTCATATCTGTATATATCTCATATCTGCTGTATATCATATCTGTATATCTCATATCTGTATATATCTCATATCTGTATATATCATCTCTATATCATATCTGTATATTTCAGATTTTAGACAAGCAAATAATTCAGTTCTGTGAAGGTCCAGTGCACACGCTGTTATAACACCCCTCAGTAAACCATCTTCATTCATTAGTGAGTCAATGATCAAATTCCTGACCAGGATATTAGGACTTTCTTCCTTCCTTCCCTCTATCCATCCACCCATCCTTTTATCCATACATTCATCCATCCATCCATGCTTCGTTTCATTCATCCATCATCCCTTCCTTCCTTCCTTTCTCGCTTGCATCCATACATCATCCCTTCCTTATTTCAATTCCATCATCCCATCCTTCTTTTCCTCCTAACTTCCTTCCTTCTTTCTTTTCATCCATCCATCCATCCATCCATACTTACATCCATATATCCAGGGGATCCTACCTCGGGTACAACCACAGACACTCACTCAGACCCACAAACTACACAGCGAAGAGATGCCAATCAGCCTACAACACATCTTTGGACTGTGGAGGAAACTGGAGCACCTGGAGGAACCCCCTGAAGCTTGAGGAGAACATGCAAACTCCACACACAGAGGGCAATCGATCCCCATTAGATCCAATTTCTAATGTATTTGTTCCCATTCTCAGTTTAATTCATAGGTTTAAAAGGCCCAGTCCTTATAACCCAGCATAATACATCATGCTTATATTGCATTTTACAGTTTATATACGCTAGTGCTGGAAGAACAGTCTGTTCTGTCCTCCAGTAGATGGTATAGGTGGTGGCTGTGACTTCGCAGCTTAAATCCATTAGAGAATTGACATCACATTAAGTCTAGACAGAAAGAGAAATGAAATATTGCATCTGTGACTAATTGTAACTAATAGGGCTTGAGAGCATTAACTGGAGTGCCATTAGCAGTGAGGTGATGATTCATCTCCTCTGTTTGCAGGATGAAGCATTTGATCAATCTGAGTAAATGTGTCTATTTATATTCGTGAGCCAAAAGAGTGTGAGGGCTTTACAAAGATGCAAAGTGTCGGTGTGTAATCAAGACCAGGAGGCAAAAGTGGCGTTCTTGTTCCTGAGAAACGAAGCCTTATGCTCATTTCCAGTGAACGTATGACGTGAAATTTCTATAATTATTGTCTAGTGGTGATACGTTAATGTGGCTAGAAATTTGTTATAGTATTTAAGGTTGTTTTAGTGCTTATCGTTTGAACAGACGTATTGAACCAGTCTCTCACAGTAGTAGTCAGGCGATTTGGGAGTAGATGGGTGTGGTCAGTGTCTGTGGGAGTGGATGGGTGTGGTCAGTGTCTGTGGGAGTGGATGGGTGTGGTCAGTGTCTGTGGGAGTAAAATGGGCATGGTCAGAGTCTGTGGGAGTGGATGTGTGTGGTCAGTGTCTGTGGGAGTAGATGGGTGTGGTCAGTGTCTGTGGGAGTGGATGGGTGTGGTCAGTGTCTGTGGGAGTAAAATGGGCATGGTCAGAGTCTGTGGGAGTGGATGTGTGTGGTCAGTGTCTGTTGGAGTGGATGTGTGTGGTCAGTGTCTGTGGGAGTAGATGGGTGTAGACAGAGACTGTGGGAGTGGATGGGTGTGGTCAGTGTCTGTGGGAATGGATGGGTGTGGTCAGTGTCTGTAGGAGTGCATGGGTGTCGTCGAAGTCTGTGGGAGTGGATGGGTGTGGTCAGTGTCTGTGGGAGTGGATGTGTGTGGTCAGTGTCTGTAAGAGTGCATGGGTGTGGTCAGTGTCTGTGGGAGTGCATGGGTGTTGTCAGTGTCTGTGGGAACAGATGGGCATGGTCGGAGTTTGTGGGAGCAAACGGGCGTGGTCGGAGTTTGTGGGTGTAAATGTCCATGGTCAGAGTTTGTAGGTGCAGATGGGCGTGGTTGGAGTTTGTTTGAGTGTATAGGTGTGGTCAGTCACTGGCTGTGGTGGGAGAGGGCAGCATTGTGCAGTTCTACACAGGGTTAAAACAGAGTTCTATACTGATTCAGTTCTAGCTGCTGTGACTCACATGGTCTCTCATCAACAGCTTTTTGCTTCACAATGAGACTCATAAAAGGCAGTGATTTGGTGTTTTGATTATTTTTTTATTTCATACATAATGCCTTTGTGTGTGAATGGCACTGAATAAAGACAGCCGTATACCCTCACGCCAGCTGGAGCACAAAGCGGTAGGGGTGCGATTCTGGCATGCAGGCTCCTCTCTACGCATGCCAACAACTACACAGTCGAGTGACGGAGGACAAAAACGATAGGTTAAGCAACAGGGTTAAAAAGCTAAATAAATGAAGAGCCAAATCCACAATCCTCATCAAGACTAACGTCGCTAAACACAGTGATGACTGGTGTACAGAAATGATCCTAAGTGTAAAAAAAAACACTTAAATCATCATTAAACATGTAGAAGTTTCAACAGCCTCCTTCAAAAAGGGCAAAAACAGACGGAGAAGGGAATAAAGTTCACTTATATGGGTCCTTGCCAGTTTAATAAGCTTTTGTTTGGCTGCTGTGCTGTTGGCACATGTTGAAATGCTACAGGGAGCTTTTTTGATATCCCTGCTATGGGGTGTAAATAAAAAAAAAAGGATAAATTAACTCTCTGAGATGAACCACAGAGCCGATAAGGGACACGACGGGCTTCTTATGAGACAGAGAGGATTTTTATTCCTCCTTTAACAGACATTTGGCAGCGTTGTTCCTTTGGCAGTCCAGAATGGATTGGCAATGTTGGCTACTGAACATACATTCACATGCACGTAGACTAATAGAAATTACGACTTGCGTTTAAATGCACTTACGTGGCCTCGGCTTCCATAAAGTCGAAAAAAGGTAAGAAGTAAAAACCAAATCTAAACCAAACCGGTGCATAAATAAAATGTAACCTGTCCATGCGTTCGGGTCTTCTGAATAGAAAAGAAATGACTGATCAGAATCAGTTCACAGTCCAGTCTTCTCCGGTCTCTGGGTCTCCTTTCTCTCTCTCTCTTTCTCTTTCTCTCTCTCTCTCTCTCTCTCTCTCTCTCTCTCTCTCTCTCTCATACACACACATACACACATAACACAGACACCCCACACACACTTCCAGGCCGCTGTGTAGTTGTGCAGGTGTGCGATCAGAGGTGTGTGCTGTCCTGCGTGTTAAACCGGTGGCGATCCGTGTCGGATTTGCTGACACAAGGTTTCCGCCCGCTCCCCTGGTTAGGCACCAGAGACAGAGGGTCGGGTCTGATCAGATATCTGCAGGACAAAACAAACACAACTATGGCTAAGATCCTGCAGAAATGACAGTTCTCCAAAGTCCAATGTACTCAGATACACCATCACAAGACAACCAGTGACAGGATGGTGCACAACTTCTGTCTAGTCTATTAGTCTAGTATTAGGGTTCGCTTTGTCATGTCTACGATGTCACACTTACACAACATCATGCAGCTCAAGTCGTGTGTCAGGTGAGGGGTTGATGAGGATGTAGGAGAGTCTGTTGCCCTGGTCATTCATCCCATCTTACACCAGACAGCATGGAAAAAAAGAGAGGGAAAGAGAGCACAGAGTGTGATACAGCTTACAAAGCACACTTAGGAGAAAGAACTGAAAAATGGAAGTATACTATATGGCCAAAAGTACAGTATGTGCATCCCTGACCATCACACTCACATGTGGTCTTACCACAAAGTAGGAAACAGAATACAATAAAGTCGTGAGTTTGACTCCTAACCCTAAGGTTGTGGGTTCGAGTCTCGGGCCGGCAATACCACGACCGAGGTGCACTTGAGCAAGGCACCGAACCCCTGAGCTCAATAAGGACATGGTATGGAAGTGAAGGTGGGAGTGGAAGAACTCAAGCGTCTTGTACAGTGCCCTGACTCTGATTCAACTCAACACCTTTGGGATAAAATACAACTGGAGCCTTCTCAAACATCTAACATCAGAGTCCGATCTAATCACTAATGCTCTTGTGGAGATCTGAATGATCACCAATCCTTGCCGCCACACTCCAACATCTGGTGTTAAGCCTTCCCAAAGAAAAGTCTCTTAGCAACAACTTCATATTAATGCCCAGGGTTTATGGTCCAAGGTATAAGATACAAACCTCAGACACTGGGTGAGTATATTTTCTTGTCTGCTCTGGTTATTCATCTGACAGCTTGGTTGATTATAAGTGGGCAAAAAAGTGTGTGTTTATTCTCTCTACATCAAATTCAAAGCAAACATATCATCTGTTACCAGGTTACCTTAAGGCTGGACAGTTACCTTATGGTGTTTCTACAAAACTTAGGTGTTTGGATTCACACACACACACACACACACACACACACACACACACACACACACACACACACACACACACACACACACACACGCACACACACTTACTAAATCCAGAAGGTGAGAGGCCGAGGTGCTTCATACGAGTGCGGACTAGCGCATTGAGCTCCTGCCTCTCGGACCGGCGGAACAGACTAAGTCTCTGTTGCGTGATTCTCTCCGCAGCACTGCCCGTTCCTTTGGCACCACTCGACCCACGTCCGCTTTTCCGGCTCAGCCGCCGTGCCCACTGCATGCTCTTCCTCCTTAACAGCGGGTGATCTGAGGCATGGGAGGATGATGAGGATGAGGACAGTGGCTCAGAAGAGGTTGAGTTACGATGAGGACCAGAGCGACAGAGCAGAGGCTCTCGCAGCTCCCGAGTGTCCTCATAGTCCTCCACTGTGATGGACACCTGAGACTGAGAAAGAGGACATACATGACCTACTTGAAAAAGTAGCTTCTTAAGTTAAAAACACTTAGGTATGGAATTACTGCTTGAATAAGGATCAGAGAAAATGATCAGGGTATCGAGACAATATTCATGCCAATTCTCCAAGATATCAAATGTACATCTAGATGTTGAAAATCATGGGTGATATTTACATTTAAATTGGTTTCCTCTTGTTAGTCCACTGTGTAAATATTATTGCCTGTGGTTTTAATTAAATAGGGATTTGTGTTGCTGTTTTTCTGAAAGCTGGGCAATAAAATACATAAAGTGGGGCTTTTAAATCCGTTAAAAAGCATTTAAACTATAAATCTGAATATTTTACTGTCCTGTGGGTTTGTTGTGGTTTGTTGGGCTACACTATGTTGTGTTGTGGTTTGTTGGGCTACACTATGTTGTGTTGTGGTTTGTTGGGCTACACTATGTTGTGTTGTGGTTTGTTGGGCTACACTACACTATGTTGTGTTGTGGTTTGTTGGGCTACACTATGTTGTGTTGTGGTTTGTTGGGCTACACTATGTTGTGTTGTGGTTTGTTGGGCTACACTATGTTGTGTTGTGGTTTGTTGGGCTACACTATGTTGTGTTGTGGTTTGTTGGGCTACACTATGTTGTGTTGTGGTTTGTTGGGCTACACTACACTATGTTGTGTTGTGGTTTTTTGGGCTACACTATGTTGTGTTGTGGTTTGTTGGGCTACACTATGTTGTGTTGTGGTTTGTTGGGCTACACTATGTTGTGTTGTGGTTTGTTGGGCTACACTATGTTGTGTTGTGGTTTGTTGGGCTACACTACACTATGTTGTGTTGTGGTTTGTTGGGCTACACTATGTTGTGTTGTGGTTTGTTGGGCTACACTATGTTGTGTTGTGGTTTGTTGGGCTACAGTACACTAGGTTGTGTAGTGGTTTGGTTTAGTGTGCACACCTCAGACACGGGAAGTTTATGAGCCTCTGTGCGATAGATGCCAATGGGAATGTCTCCTGTGGAGGAGCAGAGTTTCTGGTAAAGCCGGCCGTAAGTGCGGATCCACAAGTCCTCTTCTGTGATTTTCATCTAAAGATAATATATATAGTCGTAATCATAGTCGTCATAATCATCGTCATCATCATCGTTACAGTCATATCATCATCACTACAGTCTCTATAGCCATGATCATCATCATCATCATCATCATCATCATCATCATAGTCATTATTGTCATTATCATTACAGATATTATGGTCATTGTTGTCATCATCATAGTCATTATCGTCATCACCACAGACCATAGTCATGGTCATTATCATCATCAATCATCATCAATCATATCATCATCACAACAGTCTCTATAATCATGGTCATCATGATCATCATCATCACCATCATCATCATCATCATCATCATCATCATTATCATCATCATAGTCATTATCATCATCACCACAGTCTATAGTCATAGTAATCATCAACATCATAGTCATTATCATCATCACCAGAGTCTAAAGTCATGGTCATCATCATCATCATCATCAATCTTCATAGTCATGATCATCATCATCATCATTATCATCATTACAGATATAGTCATTGTTGTAATCATCATAGTTATTATCGTCATCACCACAGTCTCTTTAATCATGGTGATCATCATCATCATAGTCATTATTGTCATCACAACAGTCTATAGTCATGGTCATCATCATCATCATCATCATAGTTATTATCATCATTACAGTTATTCTAGCCTTTGTTGTCATTATAATAATTATTACAGTCATTATATTTGTTACTGCCATTATCATCATTATTGTCATTAATGTCAGTCATGATCATCAAAGCCCAATTTGACCACAATCATTATCATCATGTCTGTCCTTGTGATCTTCATGCTCCATCATTTTCCCCATGATGATCGTAGGTACATTATAATAGTCCTCTCAACAGTCATTATGACAAAGATGCACTACTCTCAAAGCTGCTGTTATATGTTATTAATTAATACCTTCTGACCAACCAGAAGTGAAAATGATGATGATGATGATGATGATGATGATGATGATGATGACGATGATGACGACAAGGACGACATTGATGTTTATACTCACTGCACATAGGAAGCCTGAGCCAGGCATGGAGTCCAGCCCCAGAAGCAATCTTGTGATAGAGATCATGTAGTCCTTCACAAAGGACTTACATACACACACACACACACACACACACACACACACACACACACACACACACACACACACACACACACACACACACACACACACACACACAACAGAGAACACTTCATTATCCAGCATATATCACTTTCTGCTCTTAACTCATCACACGAAGAACACGTTAGTGTGGATTATTGACTCGGCTGTTACCTGATACAGCAGCGTGTCCAGCATGCTGACACTGAACACCTTCCCTGCAGCGAAGGGCAAGCGGAACATAAAGACCAGGTTGGAGCCTCGCTCCCGCTCCTTCTACAGGGTGGTGGTGGTGGTGGTGGTGGTGGTGGAGACATAAATCACACACTGATTAGCTTACAGTACAGCGCAGGATATTGAGTCTCTGTGTTTAAGCAGCGGAAGCACACAGTGGTGAGACGAGACTGACCTTCTCCAGTTTAGAGAGGGCAAGTGAGTAATGGTCTTTCACTCTGAACTGCATGAAGCGCATGTTGGCTGGGTGCGTGAGCTCCGTGATGATGCTGAGAGCTGGGAAAAGCCTGCGGGTTAAAACAGTTTGTTTACTCACTTTGTTTAAATGTTCACTTAAACACTTTTAGTGAAAATATCAAAAAAGATAAAGGATCAAAATTCACTCAAGCCCTCTAATCAGTGCTTAGCAACCGTTGCTATGTGCTGTTATCTCAGCCCTGCTTTGGGCACAAGAATTTGGACACATATTAAATTTGAAGCTCCAGATACGACTTCAGACACCCAGATAGTTTTGTTTACAGTTTTTTTTTTCTCATTTCAACTTTAGACTTAATGCTAAATTTAGCTGATTAAAAATAACTAATTCAAGTCATGTCTCATAGCTCAAAGGTGTTCAGTTAGCCAGAGATGCTAAAGTTTCAGCTCGCTAAACTTCTTGCTAATCTTGAAATGGATTTTCATTTGAAATAAACATTACCTTAAAGGCATTGCACTTCATTGGCAGAATTTTTGTCTTGGGTAACTGCAAATTTTTTTGTACTTACGTGTGTGTGTGTGTGTGTGTGTGTGTGTGTGTGTGTTTGAGTTGAATGTGCCAATGTTGTTGAGGATCAGTGACAACGCAATGGGAAAATAAAAAAACAACAACATAAAAAAGCTGCCGTTTCGTCATCTAGCTAACGAACTTTAATTAAATTTCCTCTAGGAATTTACATTTAAGTCCCTCCAGGATTTTGTGGTGTTTTTTAAATTTATTTTGTTGATATTTTCCTTTTATTTTGTAGATATTTTCCTTTTGTGTGTATGTTTCGTATTTTCGAGGATAACTTCTCGAATCGGTGAAATCACAAGCACAGGACTCTTCATCATACTGTACTCGTCTTCTTCAAACGTGAACGTAAGGGTAATTCGGCTAAACACGTGTTGTGATGACATCACACGATGCGATGTGTCTCTGCTCAAATCGGAAACGACACACTGGATATCGTGGAGTTTGCTTCACTTGCTTGAAAGAGTTACTTAAAGTGACTTAAAGAGTCAGAAGTCTAGAAAGAGTCTAAAAAGGGTTTTGATGTGTAGTAGCTTGAAAGGATGAACACATACTGAACACATGCTCAATTAGTACAAGATCAGGATCGTAAAAATACTTCCTGCTACTTGATCTCAGTAAACAATGGTAGCTACTTAGCAAGCTAATATAGTGTTTAGTTGAAATTAGCATGTGGGAAGCAGATGAAAATAAAGAGCTCATGTGCTGTAATAACATCCTGGGCACTGCTCAATTATTAACCAGAGATTACACTGGATATCTGTAGGTCAAACTGTCAACGTCTGTGGGGGAGAGGGGGGGGGTGTTTTGCAAATTGTGCTTAAATATTCATTTCAATTATTCATTATTGTCTTTATTATGAGATTAAAAAAAAGAGGTCATGGTACATGCAGTAGACGCTCGTAAGCAGCACCTGAAGAGCGTCTGGACGTTCACGATGGTTTTAGCGTCGGCCATGTAATCCTCCTCCGCGATCATCGAGCTCTCCTTATCCACCACCACCATGGTGTCTGCGAACGTCACGCCACAGCGTAACAAACTGTCTAGACTACACACACACACACACACGCACACACACACACACGGTTTTTTAAAGTTAGAAGCAGAATAATGTAGTTCTTATTAGAAGGACTGTATGGTGTAAAGAAAATGCCTGAGGCTTCTCTTACTTGTCGATGGATCCCACTGTGTAGAAGACCACGGGGAACCAGCAGATAGCCTCCAGGAAGTCTGCTTCAGGTCTGTTAACAAATAAACCAACCCACGTACGCACACACACACACACACACACACACACACACACACACACACACACACACACACACACACACACACACACACACACACACACACACACACACACACACACACACACACACACAGACAAATAAGAATAGGGTCTCATTAATGTAGGTGGTTTGATTTGTACCTGCTGGGAGTGGGTTTTGATCGCCGAGTGTGACACACGTGAGTGTGTAACGTGGAATGTTCCAGACTGAAGCAAAAGCTTAGACGGCCTCGATTTGTGTATGTGTCTTCTCGCACAGAAGCTACAAATAAAGGAAGATTATACCTACTAGAAACAATTTCTATCTCAGTGTGAAGGTGGAATTGTAGATCAGAGTGTACTATACAGACATCTGGATGTGTGTCTCGTCTCTTTTTCACTCCATCCCATTTCTTTTCCAATTTACTTCACCAAATAGTTCAAAGTAGATTTTTTTATCGCCATGCCGAGACTTCCAATTCTTTTATAGGGTGTAATTTATACTTTGATTGGATGATGTGGCCTTTTGAAAGCTTGATAACTCGCTCACTCTCTCAGACACTCGTTCACTTTCGGGTCACGTTTTATCCTTGTCAGGGGTGCGGTGGAGACGAGTAGGAATATACACTGGACAAAACACACAAACACCAACGAGCTGTTTATCATGTCCACATTTGAACGTACAGTAATCTGGCTAAACCGTTGTCGGGACTTACCGGAAGAACGCGGAGGAAACTGACACGGTTGACGTTTGAAGCTTGGACTCTGGAGCCATGACGCTAAACTCACAACCTTCCGACCGGTAGTCCTTAACCACTAGGCTTCCACATCCCCCAGTAATATGGATGCATGTGCGAAAGATGGGATTTACGAGTATTTACAGGCACATGACCAAACAACCACAAAGTCGTAATTACGAGTCTGTAACTCTTTTTAATTTCTGAGTCTCTGAGTGCCCCCTGAGTGCCCTGCCTCGATGACCCGATGACACCTGAGAAGTTCATATAAAGTGGTAGAAAATGAATGAATGAATGAATGAATGAATCTAATGCTTCAATAAGGCTTTTACCCAAGAACAAAAGTAAAAATATAAAAATAGTTTGGGGGGAAAAACACACACAGTAGTTTTGAGGAGCAAATACACCCTGATATAGTTCTGTCTTTTCTTTCAATTCAATTAGAGGTCGCTTTCTCCAGAAGCGGCAAAAAGATTGGATTAAAAAAGGAATAAAATAAGTGAAAGCCGATTATCTTCAGCGTGAGGTGACTCCAACGACCACCTGATGTCTTCTCCCCAGTGTCTCTGATCAGATTTGCCAAACTGACAACTGGAGCCCGTGCTATGAAATCCTAGCTACAATCAGTAAAAAGGAAGCATTGAAAGAAATGACTCAGAGCTTTATTGCGTCTGATTGTGTTAAAGTCCTGTCGTGTACCGAATCACTTTTCATTCACGGGCGAAAGCGCAGCGATTAGGTTTCATATTTAACGAGAGTTGCTGCGGTGTGGCGGACATGAGGTCACGGCTGATGGCTAAAAGCGATACGGAGAGGAAAGTTTGAATGCAGAGTCTCATCTGTGAGGTTCGTTTCTACCGTAGAGGTGTTTGTTTGTTTCTGCTAAACAAACAAACAAACAAATAAATAAATAAATAAATAAGACACTGTAATGAAACCCTTTTTCTCCTTCAGGAGCTTAAACATTAACCCATTTACTTGGATGTCAATATTTTGCCTCATGATCCAAACACGTAATAATGGAACATACGAGGAAACCTTCAAGTCCAAAAAAAATAAAATAACCGTAGACATTTAAATGTTTCGCACCTGTAAGACTTCACCTGCATTCATCTTGTAGATAAGACCTTCCCCTCACACCTTTAATCCTTTATTGGCAGACATTAAACCTGATGTCACATCCTGATGTAGTTTTTGTTACTCACATGCTCTCCAGCAGGAGCACTATGGGGTTCAGCTCCTTCCTGGGTCTGTAATACGCTCGCAGAGGCACGATGAAATTGTAGAGGCCGTTACCGGCACTTTCGGCCGACACGATGATCAGCTTGTTCTTGAAACCGTATGAGCGAGCATCCTCGTAAGGCATGTGATGACACGCCTGCGACACGGCGAGAACAAAACAACATGGAGGGAAGAGAATTGAGAACCTAATAGTGCATAAATTAACACCTCTGGTGAAAAATGAAGATATTCTTTAACACTATGGGACTCGAATTTAGATTAATGTGTAGTAATAATAATCAATTTCTAACAATTCATTCAAAAACTTCTATCTATCTATCTATCTATCTATCTATCTATCTATCTATCTATCTATCTATCTATCTATCTATCTATCTATCTATCTGTCTGTCTGTATGTCTGTTTATCTATCTATCTATCTATCTATCTATCTATCTATCTATCTATCTATCTATCTATCTATCTATCTATCTGTCTGTCTGTCTGTCTGTCTGTCTGTCTGTGTATCTATCTATCTGTCTGTCTGTCTGTCTGTCTGTCTGTCTGTCTGTCTATCTATCTATCTATCTATCTATCTATCTATCTATCTATCTATCTATCTATCTATCTGTCTGTCTGTCTGTCTGTCTGTCTGTGTATCTATCTATCTGTCTGTCTGTCTGTCTGTCTGTCTGTCTATCTATCTATCTATCTATCTATCTATCTATCTATCTATCTATCTATCTATCTATCTATCTATCTATCTATCTATCTATCTGTCTGTCTGTCTGTCTGTCTGTCTATCTATCTACATCCTGAAGCATGTTACTCACCTTCTATTACTTACAACTTATTTCTTATCTATTTATAGCTTCATTTAATATGCAGTAGCAGCTATATTTCTTTTTCTCTCCAGTTAATAAGTCAGAAACGCAGTTTGTCGGAAAATAAATCTATCCTGAGGGAAAACTTCACACCTTCAACGACGACAGACTTTTGTGTTGATGGTCTGCTGTCTGCCCAGTGTGTGAGCTGTAAGCTGTTTCTATAGAAACGGTCTCTCACCTTATCAAGGCGAAGGCAGCAAAAGGGCATCTTCTCCTGCAGGAGGTGGCAAAGGGCAGGAGAGCTACCAATGTACGGGGAGTTGAGTGGGTAACCCTTTACCCACCTACTCCAAACACACACACACACACACACACACACACACACACACACACACACACACACACACACACACACTGGTTTTATTGTGTCAGGTAAATAATGGCATGTCTTCACCTTAATACATTAAATCCTAACCCTAATTTTGAACTTCGCTGACTACTTACTCGCCCTGCATACCCCACCACTGGCCCTTGTGCTCTCCTCGACCTGCCACTTCCTCTTCCTCTTCCTCCTCTTCTTCTTTGCCGTCCTCTCCCCCCTCGTCTTCTGATTGGTCCCCCAGCAGGTCGAAGGTGGGACCATGGACACCATCCACAAGTTCCAGGACTGGAGCAATGCTGTGCCTTCTGTCCTCACCAGAGTCATCCACAGGGGGTGGGGCCAATGTGTTGGCTCCACCCACTTCCACACGGGTTCCTGTGCGTCCAGTCCTTCCCGTACTCAGGGCGATGCCCCCTGGGCCAGAGCCTTCAGGGCTGCTGTCACTGGAGTCATGAAGATCTATTGCCACCGTACCTGCAGAGTCAGATTAGCAAGAAGAACCTGCATTAAGAAGTGATTATTAAACTGTTTAAAAGTAAAATGATAGAATTTCAATAGAAATCAAATCAGCATCTGAAAAGTTTAACTTAAACCAGTACTTTACTGCCTCGTTAACTCTGCCAGGATTAATAACTATATTACAACGAGTATGTCGGACATAGGAAAGTACATTTACATAATATTCATCATAATGATACATCTGTCTGGACTAATTAATTTCTCATCAAACTTTCAAATGTTTCCTCGCTTCCCTTTAAGTAAAACATTATGGTTTTTAAATGAAATAAAAAAAGAAGACCAGGCTTCAGACCTACATCAAAAACCTAAATGGAAAACTAAAAAAAATCGAAGAAAATCTATATTTTTAAAAAGCTACATTTTAAAATCTAAGTATAAAAAGATCTTAACATCTAAAAAAACTTCCATCCATCCATCCATCCATCCATCCATCCATCCATCCATCCATTCATCCATCCATCCATCCATCCATCTTCTGGCGCTTATCCGGGGCCGGGTTGCGGGCGCGGCAGTCTAAGCAGGGACGCCCAGACTTCCCTCTCCCCAGACACTTCCTCCAGCTCTTCCGGGGGAATACCGAGGCGTTCCCAGGCCAGCTGAAAGACATAGTCCCTCCAGCATGTCCTAGGTCTTCCCTGGGGCCTCCTCCCGGTTGGACATGCCCGGAACACCTCCCCAGGGAGGCGTCCAGGAGGCATCCGGAACAGATGCCCGAGCCACCTCAGTTGACCCCTCTCGATGTGGAGGAGCGGCGGCTCTACTCTGAGGGATCTCGTCCTTTCGGTCATGACCCAAAGCTTATGACCATAGGTAAAGGGTAGGAACGTAGATCGACTGGTAAATAGAGAGCTTCGCCTTGCAGCTCAGCTCTTTCTTCACCACAACAGACCGGTATATCAATCGCATCACTGCAGAGGATATACCGTACCAATCCGCCTGTCGATCTCCCGCTCCGTCCTTCCCTCACTCGTAAACGAGATCTAAAAAACCTAATAAACATAAATCTGTACAAATTCTAAAACCTCTATAATTAGAAACAACAAACTTAAATGCAAATAAAAATAAATAAATAAATAACTATAAATATTTATATAAATTTTTTTAGGGAAAGTCAGTTTAACTCATTAGCATTGTTTGCGTTATAACAGCTAGCTATTAGCACACACGCTGGTGGCTTGAGGTGTGTTGGAGTACAGAAAATATGACATAACGTACCGTCTGCTTCTGCTTTGATTCTGTACACCAGTGTTAGAGCGTGTTCTTCGGTTGTTTAGTCCATCGATCGGCGTTTAAAGCGTAAAGATATATTTTACACACTCATCTCCCTACGGTCACTGGAACGACGAACAGGACTCCAGGCAGGATTTCATTCCCAGCCCTTTTCACTAGGTGGAGATGTTGGACTTGTCCTGTCGATTTATTTGTTCTCTAATTGTGCCCACACCTTTCCCATAATTTCTTATTCAGCACTCCAGTACAAAGTCAGAACCTGCTATGCACTTGAGCATCGTTTTGATTTCTTTTTTTTTTAATTTGGGACACTGAAAAAAAAAAAAAACTTAATATGAATTTTTGGAAATGAGGGCAATGTCTTTTATTTGTCTTTTATGTTTCCACTGATGTTTTTAATAGTAGTACCCAAGATACCTACTAAACTGTTTATCTTTCAGGTCTCACGGTCTATAAATAACTGGTTTAATAAACGTTTGATTCTAAATTAAACCGTTTAGCATAACAGTCGCGTCCACCAACAGCGGCACCTCATCGCACGTTATCGATAGTTAGTGCATGTGGATAAATGTCTTCTTCTTCTTCTTTCGGCTTTTCCCTTCAGGGGTCACCACAGCGAATCGTCTCTCTCCACCTATCCCTATCTTCTGTATCTTCAACACTTGCACCCACTAGCTTCATATCCTCATTAATTACATCCGTATACCTCGTCTTTGCCTCCTGCCTGGCAGCTCCATGTCCAACATTCTCCTACCGATATACTCACTCTCCCTCCTCTGAACATGTCCAAACCATCTTAATCTGGCCTCCCTAACTTTGTCCCCCAAACGTCCAAGTACTCGTTCCTAATCCTGTCCAATCTCGTCACTCCCAAAGAGAACCTCAACATCTTCAGCTCGGCTACCTCTAGCTAAACCGTACAGCATGGCCGGTCTCACCACTGTCCTGTACACCTGCGTGTGGATAAATGTAACAAAGCTAATAAAAATGACTTCTTGAACTTATTAGCTGTTATTTTTGTATAGTGTTGTGAACAATAGGCATTGCCCCAAACCCCAAACCATTACCTCATCTGTTTCTAAAGCACTATTTGGACGGGACTAGTTTTACGTGGGGACGTGGAGTAATGCAATTTTACCTCAGGACGTCTGTAATATTAATTGGCCAATTCGCACGGGACAAGACATCTCAGTAAAACTAGCAGAAGTGGGAGGGGTAACTCGCTTTATGCACCACAGTAACCTCCTTGTCGTCATGTGCGTATGACGTCGCCTCCCGTTATCACGTGCTCAAACAGACAACTTTCTTGAACCTCCATGCTTGAAAAACGTGCCAAAAACTACTTTTAAACAGGAAATGACGGAATTTTACCGTACATATTTACATCGGGTTTATTCGGACGGGATTAGCATTACCTGAGGTAATTTTTTTTAATTACAGAAGGTAAAAGTCGCCGTAATCTTTACTGACATTGTCCGTAATGATTACCGAGATGGCACATTCGGACGGGACTAAAATCACAGAGAAGCTCTGGTAATAATTACTTTACCCCCCACGTCCCCACGTAGAACTAATCCCGTCCGAATAGGGCTTTAGTGGCACCAGATCATGTGATTATACAGTAAACTGTTAACCTGTAGAGCGTATAGAGGTGAAGGGAAGAAGATTGACAGTGCTAAGGGTGTCGATGTTAGGGATGTAGTTAAGACAGAATCTTAAGAGGGTCGAGACCAAGTGATGGATGTGAACCCATGAGCAGAATACTGCAGAAATAAAGAAATAAAAAATAAAGAATCAATTTATTAAAAGTGTGTACACTGTGATCAGATCCTAGGGCTAGGTCTATTAGTATATAAAGAGAGAGAGAGAGAGTGAGTGAGAGAGAGAGAGAGAGAGAGAGAGAGAGAGAGAGAGAGAGAGGCAGGACGAGAGAGAGGCAGCACCTCGGGACATAAAGTGATGGAGCCATCAGGTCAGAACATGACACTGACACTCCTCTGCTTCAGTATCATGACTAAAGTGTGTAGGGACAAATCACTCTTGACAAACATATTTGTCTGAACATACGTACGTCTGAAATAGTAAGACCTCAAGATCTATTCTACATTTTGGGCACTGAACAGAACTGATAATGTGGTTGCTATGGGTTGCTAGGCAAGTTATCTTCTCCAGACTACAGTGTTTTTTTGACCTCAGGTCTCAGACACGAAGGGTTTTTTAAGAAGGTAGCAGAAATTCCTTAGTTACAGACAAGCTGGATGATGAGACTATGCATGATGATGTGATGGATGTCCTCTTGTTCTCCTCTGAAGGACATTTTAAGGCCATAACAGAAAAAAAACAACAACAAAACTGTAAAATATGAACATGAATGGTATTCTACATGTATAATAATTCTTAATCTTATGACCCACTCAGTGAAACAGTGTACAAAAATTGAGATGAAGCATCTTATGACCTCATCATGACCTGACCGACTCGATAGTGGAGATGTAACCTTGTATTGAGCGAAACGTCTGGTGCTGCAACCTTAAATGTGCTCCTATTAAAGTAAGTGTTGCTCAGTAGTTAATTGAGAACATGACACACCACTGAACGCAACTTTCTACACACCACTGTACAGTTTATTTATGTGATTCAATAATTATTAACCCCTGACTGACCCATGCTGGCGATGATGCTGTGGACAGGCAGACGCGTGAGTCCGTGGTAGATGGTCTGTGGGACGCCTCTGGAACTGTCTCCAGGGCCCCTGCTGGGTTCTCTGTGTCCCCGGACGAAGGCCGAGTTCTCCTCTTTGGAGATATTTATGTAAAAGCAGGTGTCTGAAGCTCCCATGATGTGGCACGGTCCAGGGTTCAGAAGGATGTTGGCCGTGTCCAGTCTCCGTACGGCAATAAGGCACACGCCGTATCTGACAATACACACAAACACACACTGAGGTCTGGAGAAAACCCCCGAAGCCCCGGGAGACACACAGGAGCACATAGAGGGTGGAGACGTGCGTCGAACCTCTTCCCAACCGTGCAGATGTTGAGGCAACTGTCATAACCTAACCTAAGCCACCTACCAGTTTCTACGCACCGTTACTGCAGATTCGAATACTCGATTCTGATTGGTCAGATCGGTCAATTAAATTTCTCTTACACTACTGCAGCTGCAAATCACATATTTATCACACGTCCATATAAACGTGCCGGTTCTTACACGTTATGGTTTCTATAGTAACGGTTCGCTCACAGGGACTTGCACGGGTGTTGCACATTTATTTTATGGAAATGTCAGTGCTTTGTTCCAGTCAGAGGTAAAGCTGAAACTTTAGGTCTTCAGGATGGAGGAGTTCATGCCTTGTGGTTTCCATGGTAACAAGACAAGCTGTTTTTTTTTTCTTTTCTTTTTTTTTTTTAACTTCACGAGGGAGAAAAAATATTCTTTACTGTACAGTATAAGACCGCGTGTATACGACATATCTCGGCATCAAATTCCCAAACCGTCGGGAAAACCTTCGTCGTGATCTACAGAAGTCAAAACAAAAGGACCAGCGGATTTAAATCAGAGGTTATGACAGTAATAATTCCTATCACATGCAGGAACGAATAAAGGCAATTTGTTGTGTTTCATCCCCCGGTTGCTCCTGACACCCCGGTGATGAACGATCTCTCAGCTGTTCTCTAACTGCCTTCACTATTGACTGTGATGTGAAGGAAAGCAATTTTGAAGATGAGGTGCTGGTTAGAAGCAAAGCACAACAGAGCAAATTGGGCATTGCAAAAACAACATTACAGGATCTCTAGAAAAAAGCATGAAAACCCCTGGAGAAGTGAAACACCACAGCAGCTTACAGCAGAGATCAGAAGAGCTTTGAAGGAAAAAAGAAAGAAAAAAAAAGACATCCAAAGGATTTAAACGTAATTTAAAACAAATAAGATTTCCGTACTTTTAATCAGACGCCGAAGCAAAGAAATGGGTTTCAAAGTGTTTGGGGGAAAAAAAATTGTAATCAGAACTACATATGAATCATATATGAACTGTGTGTGTGTGTGTGTGTGTGTGTGTGTGTGTGTGTGTGTGTGTGTGTGTGTGTGTGTGTGTGTGTGTGTGTTTATACACAGCTCACTTTCTGTGGGCATGGAATGAGGCAAAGGTGAAGCTCTTGCCCTGGTACTCTCCGAAAAACTTGCTCTCCTCCAGCCGGATGTGATGCACTTCATTCGCCGAGCAGCGGCGGTACGTACGCTGCCACTGGTCGGCCGAGTTCGCTCCTCCTTCCCTGTGGCAGAGGAGAAAAAAAAACCACAGCAGTGACCTTTATAAGATTCACAGCTTAAATCCTTTCCTCAAATGCCACAAAGATCAGCGTTAACTGTGACAGAAAGGGGAAAGATCATAGAGACAAAATTTGATTAATCACCACATAGATTTATTTGATCGATTAGACATATCGAGTGCGTTGTTAAAATATGACAAAAAAAACAAACAAACACACACACACACACACACACACACACACACACACACACACACACACACACACACACACACACACACACACACCAGGGGTCACCTCTTATTTGTGTCAAAAAAAACACAGTGTGTGTACAACATTACATTCACCAATAAATAATCTTGTAATTAACCTTTAACCGATCAGTGTGCGGCACGGTTTCTAGCTCCGCCCATGAATCCCTGTTAATTTCTCTTAGAGCCCTGATAAGAAAAGCGACCAAATTGAACTCTGCAAAATAAAATAACAGCAAAATGTGAAATCGCTGATTTGTTACCGTAACGTCTATAAAGGTGTGATTAGATTAGAACCGGAAGAACTGATTTGGAGAATATTCAACCCTCTTCACCAGTGGTCCCCAACCCCCAAATGGTACCGGGCCGCCCAAGGAACATTAAATTATTCCCATTGTATTTACTGTGGTGTATTTCTCTCGGGTTTGTGCGATTTTCCATGGACGAGAGGTTAACCGGGAGCTGAGAGACGTCACCTAAAGCCGCACCGATACCGCGCATGCGCAAAATATCGTGATATCGGGCCGGGTTTAGGTGACGTCTGGAGCTGAGCGGCTGCGAGCGGCAGTGGTGTTGTAGCTTTGGTGGAGAGAGAAGGTGTGTATCGCTCTTCTCTCTGTTCACCGGTACTTTGTCATGTTTAACGGTGCTTGGTGTACGTGTATATTGTGTTTGTTCAAATTTAACCCACAGATTAGCAAAAATGAGCAGGAAACAGACGTCGTTAGAAAGTTAGAAACTCTGCCGGTGTTCTGGATTAAAGTCATGGCGGAATACCCTGAGATTGTCACCACAGCACTTACATCCCTATCGCCATTTCCGACATGCTATCTGTGTGAAGCGGGGATTTCTGCAGTGACGGCAACCGAAACAAAACAACGGAATAAACTGGACATAAGCGACACACTTCGGGTGTCATTGTCTCCTGTTACCCCAGATGGAACCGTCTCGTTGTAAAGAAACAAGCTCAGGGTTCTCATTGGTTTAGTGTTGTAGTGAGTTAAAAAGGCATGTTTAAATACAATTAAATTTAAATTATTAACATTGACCGGTCCGCGGCAAAAAAAAAAGTTGGGTACCACTGGGCTACACACAGTGCATTACAGATAGCAGGCTATCATGGTTGAAATGATATTCAAGAGTCTCGAAAAGATTTAATATCACAGTGAATCAGATCCTGCTGAGGTTTTTAACCTGACTGAGGAGAAGTATTGCGCAAGTCTGGCTACGACGGACCTCATAGACTTCCTGATCTGATCTCATGCCTTCACAGTGATTTAGTCAGAGTTGGTAAATATTCCATTAGCACTGTATTTAATGACATGCTGAAAAGATCAGGATCAGGTTCTTGGGAAACATTAAACACCATTAGATCCTGATGGGAATTGTTGATTGGACTCCACTAGGATCTCTTTCCCATTAAGCACTGAAATGGTGATTGTGAGGTTATGGACCTGTGAAGGGGCTGAAAGGCTCCTCCTCGCTGCTTGAAGGTTTCTGAAGGCGCTGTTCTGAACAGAAAGAACATACACTGTAGGTAAGAATGCAGGTGAGTGTATGTAAGTATATATGTGTGTGTGTTTGTGTGTGTGTGTGTGTGTGTGTGTGTATGTGTGTGTGTATGTGTGTATGTGTGTGTGCATGTGTGTATGTGTGTGTGCATGTGTGTATGGGTGTGTGTATGTGTGTGTATTTGTGTGTATGTGTGTGTATGTGTGTGTGTGTGTGTGTATCTGTGTGTATGTGTGTGCATGTGTGTATGTGTGTGTGTTTGTGTGTGTGTATGTGTGTGTGCATGTGTGTATGTGTGTGTGCGTGTGTATGTGTGTGTGCATGTGTGTATGCGTGTGTGTATGTGTGTGTATTTGTGTGTATGTGTGTGTATGTGTGTGTATGTGTGTGTATGTGTGTGTGTGTGTGCATGTGTGTATGTGTGTGTGTATGTGTGTGCATGTGTGTATGTGTGTGCATGTGTGTATGTGTGCGTGTGTGTGTGTGTGTGTGTGTGTATGTGTGTGTATGTGTATGTGTGTATGTGTGTGTATGTGTGTGTATGTGTGTGTGTACGTGTGTGTGTGTGTGTGTGTGTGTGTGTGTATGTGTGTGTGTGTGTACGTGTGTGTACGTGTGTGTACGTGTGTGTGTGTGTGTGTACGTGTGTGTGTGTGTGTGTGTGTGTGTGTGTGTACGTGTGTGTGTATGTATGTATGTATGTATGTATGTATGTATGTATGTATGTAACCTGAGCTGCAGAGATGGCAGAGTTTACCAACAATAATCCTGGAGCTATGAGTTAAATTCAGTCGGACTGTAAAGCATTTTCAGCCACAGGTCTGGTGACTGAGCAGCTTTAGAGAAATCTGGATATAAAATTAGAGCCTTAATGAACAACCCAGAGGACACAATAATGAGGAAAATCTCTCTGAGCTGACATGAGCAAGAAACCTCAGGAGGAAACAGATTTACAGCACTAAATCCCTGATAAGTGTGTTTATATGTGTGTGTGTGTGTGTGTGTGTGTGTGTGTGTGTGTGTGTGTGTGTGTGTGTGTGTGTGTGTGTGTGTGTGTGTGTGTGTACTCACTGTCCTCTGGACGAATGGATCAGTAAGGTAATCAGAGTGGAGGTGCCGGGACACACACAGTTGAGGGCGAGCATGGCATACTTAAACTCTTCTTCACACACCACATGATCTGTATCAAAACAAAAACAAGCAAAACAAACAGAATGAAGACGGAAACCTTTAACATAAATGTCCCCCAGTGAGTAAGGCAAAGCCACCGAGAGGGAATCCTTAAGTCTGTCAGATATGTTGAGAGATTAAAACACGAGTCTATCAGCAAAGAACCTTGAAAAAAAAGAAAAGAAATATTGTTTGAAATTTTTCTTCGATTCGATTTTATGAAAAGTTCGATTTTTTTAGTGATATACTGTAAGAGCTAAAAATCACCCTGATCAAGGTGGAGCACGTAAGACGGGTAAAGAAGGAGGTAATACACAATACAGGTGTAGTTAATGTGCTTGCTAAAGCACATTCTTATTCTCTTGCATACTTATTATTATTATTATTATTATTATTATTATTATTATTATTATTATTATTATTATTATTATTATTATTATTATTATTCTCCCGGACACTTTTTCGGCGCGTAACTTGTCCCGCAGCTTTTGTCCTAGACCCAAAGCGGCCAAAAAAGTCCCATAGAAATGAATGGGAAATTCCTAAAATTAAAGGGAAATCAAAAATTTAGCACAACATGGACATGTGACATATCAAAACACTCAGCACTATGAGGGGAACTGACGTCACGTGTAGCCCTGCCCCCAAAATTAGAGAAATAAAAAATTTAGCACAACAAGGACATGTGACATATCAAAACACTCAGCACGATGAGGGGAACTTGCCACGTGCAAGCACATTCAAGCACATTTTCTTTAGGAAATGTACCGTTCTAGTTTTGTGTTGTTGTTCTTTCTATTGTGTGAAAGCCAGCATCTGGTCTACAGAGCCTCAGCTCTCATCTGTCAATAAGACCGGCTGTAAAATGACCTCCGGCCCTCCTGTCACTTCAGTGCTTTTGATAAGTGTGGACTAAAACCACACAGTATAAACACACACACACACACACATACACACACACACACACACACACACAGAGGCAGCAGGCGATGTCCATCATCACTACATAAACAACGAGAGTCAGATAAAGATTAAAATAAAAACGAAAAAACAAGGACAGGAAAAAAAAAAAGGAAAGGCACGGATCTGAATACACTGTTGTCATTTAATTAAAGAGAAAAATGCCTACAGCGTTAAAATGCTGACAAAACAGCTGCATGGCTAATTACTAAAGCAGCGTGTTGGCGTTGCAGTTCAGCTGTAATGAGCAAATATTTACAACATTAGATAATTAAAGTCAAATCCATACGATCGTGCTCGCCTTTTAAAATCCCGAGCACGAGCCGTCCTTTTATCGCCGAGCCAAAAAGCTGGCTGTTTTTCCTTAAACGGATGAAGTAGGCCGTTATTGCTGTGAGCACCTGCTGTTTTTTTTTTATTTTTTATTCATGCCTTTCATGGACAAGAACAGTTTTATTGTAAAGTGAATTTCCCCGAGCCTTAAGACGTGTTATGTAAGAGAAAAGGAGCAAAAATGGTCCTCGTTAAAAGACTGATAAAAAAAAGAGGGGAAAGAAGCACAATAGGATGGAAATGGGTTGAACAAAAATAAACAGTGTCCCATAACAGTGATTACTGGGGCTTTTTATAAACATTTAAAATCACGGATTGTGAGATTCACATTCTAAATATTTCTTTTATAAAATCAAATGAATAAAATCTAAAAAACAGTTCATGTCATCAAAACAGAATAAAATGAAATAAAGTTCACTGGTCAGATAATTCTCAGAGCTTTCACAATCCTGGAATCCTGGGATTATATAGTTAGAGGTTTCAGACTGCTGTTAACACTAAACCCTGTCTCTCTATCATCGGACCTTGTTTAACGCTGTACTAAACCCGGGATTAACCTTCTTCTAATTTGCATATTTACAGTACAGAACAAAAGTTTAGACACCCCTTCTCATTCAAAGAGTTTTCTTTATTTTCATGCCTATGAAAATTGTAGATTCACACTGAAGGCATCAAAACTATGAATGAACACGTGTGGAATTATATACGTACATAACAAAAAAGTGTGAAATGACTGAAAATATGTCATATTCTAGGTTCTTCAAAGTCGCCACCTTTTGCTCTGATTACTGCTTTGCACACTCTTGGCATTCTCTTGATGAGCTTCAAGAGGTCGTCACCTGAAATGGTCTTCCAACAGTCTTGAAGGAGTTCCCAGAGATGCTTAGCACTTGTTGGCCCTTTTGCCTTCACTCTGCGGTCCAGCTCACCCCAAACCGTCTCGATCGGGTTCAGGTCCGGTGACTGTGGAGGCCGGGTCATCTGGTGCAGCACCCCATCACTCTCCTTCATGGTCAAATAGCCCTTACACAGCCTGGAGGTGTGTTTGGGGTCATTGTCCTGTTGAAAAGGTGGTGTGTCCAAACTTTTGGAAGGTGTGTCCAAACTTTTGGTCTGTAGTGTATATATCAACAACTCTGATTGGATGAATCCAGCTTGCGCCCGCTTTAAATAACGGCTCGTCTCTTCCTTTCCCATCAGTGAGTAAAAAAAAACCACTCAGGTCTGTTGTTCTGTCCCCGAACAGGTTCTGTTATCTTTAATAACTTTATTTTTTTTTTTTCCGAGCCATTTTTTTTTTGTTAAACGTTGCTACCTTTTCACCTGATAGATGGTTTTCACCTGTTGTTCGGTTTCTGATTGAGTTTCTGTTGCTAAGCATCTAGTCTGAACATTCTAACGCCACACGGCCACACGCTGTACACGGTTAGCAACGCAATGGTGAGTTACCACTGTAAAAGCCGTCGTAACTCTGCTTCAGTGCAGGGTTTCATATCCAGGGAAAAAAGCCATGCTAAGCCTTACTTCTACATCACACGTGTGAGACGTTCCTCTAGAACGATGATAACCCAGAGTTAAGTGAAGTGTGAAAGAGTGTAGTTACGGACTTTATCTACCGACTGCCATGTTTCGTAGGAGGTGTAATGAAACTGGAGAACCTTAAGGAAACCTGATCATGAGAAGATTAGACAGAACTCCACACAGACAGTAACCAGAGCTCAGAATCAAGCAGTGATGCCAAAACAAACATCTATAATAAAATCATATATGATGCCATGTTTGCACTGCCTTAGAATAATCCCCAGCTAAGAACAAGAGTATTCCTTAGATGTTCTGCTCCTCAGCCTATTAATAATAAAACTGTGGCTGACAGGCTGCTTAAATTCTTAGCGATTTCAGGCAGGATGCAAGTACTGTATGTAAACACAACATAGCTTTCATTCATTCATTCATTCATTCATTTTCTACCGCTTATCCGAACTTCTCGGGTCACGGGGAGCCTGTGTCTCACGCGTCATCGGGCATCAAGACAGGATACACCCTGGATGGAGTGCCAACCCATCACAGGGCACACACACACTCTCATTCATTCACTGGGGACAATTTTTCCAGAGATGCCAAACTAACCATGTCTTTGGACCGGGGGAGGAAACCGGAGTACCCGGAGGAAACCCCCGAGGCACGGGGAGAACATGCAAACTCCACACACACAAGGCAGAGGCGGGAATCGAACCCCCGACCCTGGAGGTGTGAGGCAAACGTGCTAACCATTAAGCCACCGTGCCCCCACAACATAGCTTTTATTAAGGGAAATCAAACACACTGTCGTAATCTATAGTAAGAGACTGATCACATGCAGAAAGGGTTAAACACGGACGATCCGAAATCGAAAAATATCAGTGACGATTTGGGATACCGGCTCAAACAGAAAAAATCTAAAGAACATGGCAATCAAGAATACAAATAAGCGCAGAAAGACTTTGTGATACAAGAAAGAAACAGCAAGGGGTCAAGGGGTAACGTTGGGGATCGGACTAATGACAGGGCCTGAAGTGGAGAAAAGCTGAAAACTGCATGGAACCCCAAAAGATATAGTATGGAGCGAGAAACCAGTAAAATCCAGAGTCTGCTCCTCTTTTTAAGGAACATTACTTCCTACGTTCCCAAGGTCTCTTACACCACCCCATAGCTAAGCCAAAATCAGACCAGGATCCACTTACTGTACCTCAAATCACTTACCACTTCCTGCACTGCACTATGCTCCTTCTGATCCTCCAGCACTGCTCCAAATATCACACCATCTCTCAGAGTACAAGGAAGACCTGCAGCGAGACTCTGGCACTTTCAGTAGGTGGTATCATGAACTTCACTAGATGTCCAAACTAGTAGACTTTAAACCGCGTCCAACGACCTACCTCTACCTAAAGTACTCTGACCTGCTCTTCTTCTACTGTTACTGCTGAAGAACACCGCACAGTCATTCAGCTCCACCGTCAATTCCATCGTCATCACATTCGACAAAATGCAGGTCAAGTTGACTTCGACGCTCCAGACAGTCAGTCTGCTGAGAGCTGAGAACTTCACCACCTTTTTTAAAGAGAGGATTAACGAGACATGCCATTCTGTCCTTCCTACCTTTATTATTACACTTCATTTTCACGCTTCCTGTTCCGTCTCCTTAATATGCAGCTCTCTTTTTTCAGAAGAAGACATTCAGCTGCGTCTCTCGTCGGCTGGATCCCATCTCTTCCATAATGCTCTCAAGACCTCAATTTGTTCGTTATTTCCTTTATGAATGGCTCCATAAGATCTGGTCATATTTCGACTTTGATTTCATTTGATAATTTAGGGAGGAAAAAAAAACACTGAAGGCTTTGGCAACTTCAGGAAGGTATAATTTCAACAAATTTCTTGTCTTGTTTATAGTCATATGTATTTCTTTTTCATCTGACTTCAAGGACTACGGTGGCTGAGAAGTGCAAAACACATTAATAAATCAAAAAGCACATTAACAAATCCGAAAACACAACGACTCAGACAACCCGGAAGAGGTAGGTATAGTTTGCGAATGGAAACTTACTGATTATTGTACACGAGACCTGTGATTCAAGATATACAGGTGAATGACAGGTGTCTCGTCCGATGATCGGTAAGTTTCCATTCGCAAACTATACCTACCGTTTCCGGATTGTCGGAATTGCCGTTGTGTTTTCGGATTTGTTAATTTGTTTTCAGATTTATTAATTTGTTCTCTGATTTGTTTTCGATTTGTTGCTTTGTTTTCGGATTTGTAAATTTGTTCTCTGATTTGTTAATTTGTTCTCTGATTTGTTGTTTTGTTTTCGGATTTTTTAATGCGTTTTCGATTAGTTGTTTTGTTTTCGGATTTGTTGTTTTGTTTTCGGATTTTTTAATGCGTTTTCGATTTGTTGTTTTGTTTTCGGATTTGTTAATTTGTTCTCTGATTTGTTGTTTTGTTTACGGATTTTTTAATGTGTTTTTGGATTTGTTGTTTTGTTTACGGATTTTTTAATGCGTTTTCGATTTGTTGTTTTGTTTTCGATTTGTTGTTTTGTTTTCGGATTTGTTAATGTGTTTTGCACTTCTCGCCCACCGCAAAGGACTCTTCACAATCACATTGTGATTGTTAAAGACAGTCAAACAATTATCTATCCTGATCCCTCATCAGGTTTTGATCTTCAATCCTAACTTGTCAGCTAGTGGCTCAGCTCCAGTATGTGTAGGAATGCTCATAAAAATTGACACGATCCACATCTACCTGCTATACGCAGACTTCACTGAATTCCCACAAGTCTCAGTTTTTGATCCTGTTCTATTCTGCATTAAATACCGTCTCTCTCTCACTGAGGACATATCCACACATGGTCTTTCATACCACTACTAAGCTGATGACATCAATTCCTCTTGTCATTTCCCGAGGTTCTTATCCAAGGTTCTGCTCAGATCTTAAAATGTTTGAAGGACATCGTCACATGGATTGGCCCTTATCTCCTGAAACAAACTCCTAGCCATTCTGACCTGCTGTGTAAACTCTGAAAATGTATCTCCAAGTTAGGATCTCCAAGATAAAGTCAGGTCATGTTCCTGGCAGGCTCTAGGCTCATGCTACATTCTTATCTCATTTGTTTGTCCTTTAAAATAAAGGATTTGGCCGTTTCTCTACACACGGGCCATTCTGAGGATCCCTCAGACCATCATCATCTCGTTTCTGGCAGATATTCCCCTGCATGCGATTAGATCTCTGCATCAGTTTCCTTCAACTGATGCTTCTTTACTTAACCATAATATACCTACAGTAGACACACCTAAAGGCACTCACTGTACTGTATGCATTTAGCACATGACACTAAAAGTGATCTGTCACTGAAACTGGACTCATAGGTCAGAGATTAAGACCTTGAACTAAACTACTACTTTGAAGGTAATAAGTTCAAATCCCTCCAGTAGCAAAGATTCTTCTCATGGGCCATTGAGCTAGGCCCTAAACCCTCAGTTGTATAAATGAAATAAAATGAAGTTGCTCTGGATACGAGCATCTGCTAAATCCCATAAATGCAAGTGCACTCATCTTTCAAGAGAATCTGCATCAAAGCTGTTCTTTGGTTGTGAAAAAAAAAAGACTGAAGGTCTACTGTACCTCTAAACTAAACACTTTAGCCTTGAAGCAAGCACGAATTCCACACAACCGCCTGACTTATGCTCTGTTTTTTTTCTCCTTTACTAACTCGTCTTTAATGGGAGTGCTGACGATGCCGTCAGCCAAATTCCGCCGAGTGATGCGGTGTAAAACTGTAAAAAGGAGCTGGAAGGGTGACTCAGGTCCAGCACTACAGTCTCTTAGGTAGGAATGTTACAGTAAAATAATAAGCATACAAATTTCTAAGAATAAAAAATTCTTAGGGGGGGGCACAGTGGCTTAGTGGTTAGCACATTTGCCTCACACCTACAGGGTCGGGGGTTCGATTCCCGCCTCCGCCTTGTGTGTGTGGAGTTTGCATGTTCTCCCCGTGCCTCGGGGGGTTTCCTCCGGGTACTCCGGTTTCCTCCCTCGGTCCAAAGACATGCATGGTAGGTTGATTGGCATCCAAAATTGTCCGTAGTGTGTGAGTGTGTGAGTGAATGAGAGTGTGTGTGTGCCCTGCGATGGGTTGGCACTCCGTCCAGGGTGTATCCTGCCTCGATGCCCGATGACGCCTGAGATAGGCACAGGCTCCCCGTGACCCGAGAAGTTCGGATAAGCGGTAGGAAAGGAATGAATGAATGAATGAATGAATGAATGAATGAATGAAAAAATTAAAGTCAAGTCAAGTCAAAAAAGAGAGTTTCTTTATCGGATTATAAATTGCCATAGCGGCAGAAATGCTAATTTGTCTCTATGACATTTCTGCTCTGTGTCAGAGATGTTTACATTTCTCACATTTATAACATAAAGACGATAGAACATCTCTAATATGATCGGTCACCAACGTAATCCCTACACCATATAGACTCAAATATCTTCACGTCGAGGCAAAGTGAAGGTTTATAATAGAGCAGATTTTAAAAGCACACCTATTTGTAAATTGAACAACCAATCGCAGTCTTCAAAAGAATGTGTCACCTAGCAACAGCTTAAGCCCCACCTCTTCTCTAAGGTAAACATTGTTGTTGTTGTATTTTCCTTGTTCAGAGTTGCTCTGAGATCTGAGGTCCTGAATCATCCTGAAGATAAGATTCATAGATTCCTAGACTCTTTATGACTTATATTTAACAGCATGCCTCTAATAACTGTTTTATTCCACACTTAATTTTATAGTATTCTTATCTCATGGCGTATTTGTACTAGCATAAAAATATGTTTTTCATTAGACCATGTAGCACTTTTGTGAGTCGCTCTGGAGAACGGCGACTATTGAATGCCGTGAACGTAAATCTCCTGGTTTATTGTATTAAAGTGTCTGGATTCTGTACAATTCTCCCTCCATCTGTACAATTTTAACTCCCTGAAATGATCCTGTATGTGGTTATAGTTTAACGAGCGAGTATTTCAGTCTAGTCCACATTCTGTGTGTCGATTCCGTCAGGCAGGAAACATCCCTGTGTCCCACTGCTTTAAATATTACTGAATAAATAATAAAACACTCAATAAATCATAAATTAATTCCGTAATCCATTTCTGAAATGCTTTCTTGCCTGCGGCACCGACATTTCTCAGTCAACCCAGAGCTAGGAGTTAAATGTATTAAATGAAATATTAAATCTGCATTGTCTTCAAAAAAGGTGTCCTGAAGATCAACATATCATTTGACATATGATATCTTCTTCTTCTTCTTCTTCTTTATAAAAAAATTCACATACAGACAGAATTGTTTGAATAACGTTTTTTTTTCTCGGTAAGATTTCAGCCGGTCACGCTGTAGCTCGCCGCCATGAAGGAGTTCATTCAAGGATTCAGAGGATGGAGACAAGCCGGGTGCTGGTTCAGAGCTAGCGCTAGTGCTGGTTCAAAGTTGGTTCCACTGGCGAACCTTCTAAGAACCGGTTTGCCTTTCCACCAGCTAGAGAGCCGTCACAGCGCCGAGTGTGACGTCACTGTATACGTGTCACGTGTCCCAGCAACGTTAGCGCAGCAGCGGCAAACACAAACACAACAACAATGGCGGATGTCGCTTTACTGTTAATGCTCATGGCTTTGTGAACCTACTTCGGAATCCAAACGCGGCGAATAAAACGTGTACGTGCGGCTCCGTGTAAACTGTATAAACGGAGGTTGTAATCGATAAAGTACATAACGTTATTTTATCATTAACACAAAAAAAAGTTTGCCTTAGCATGTAGCTACCTACTATCATGTGTGCTGATAATGTATCATATCGCGGTAAAGTAAAAGTGTATTAAACATTAGTATACTTAAGGTACATTATCAAATGCGCTAACAGTAGCCCCGCCCACAGCTCCTGACGCAAGCGGTTCTTAAGTCTAGACCAGCGACGTTTTGGTGCTACTTAAGAACCACTTTTCCTGGTTCAGAGCCGGTGCTTTGGCGGTCGAAACAGAAAGAACTGGTTCTAAATTAGGCTCCGAACCTGCACTCAAACTGCCTCGGTGGAAAAGGGGCATACGTTCAGCAGTTCGACGCGGCTTTAATCTCCGAAGTCAGAAACATGTCGTTATCTGTTTAGAAAGCTTCACGTCGATATTTATTGTTTGGATTTCACAGTAATATTGACTCCTTAAAGCTCGAATGCTTCACAATAAAGCCAGAGCACACAAGGAGAGCGGAAGCACTTAAAACGACATAAAACACTTTATAAAGGAAAAAAAACATTTGCTACGTCACGGTTTCCATAGTAACGACTCACACAATGAACAGATCGTAATGCACATTTTCTTCATGCGATAAATAAATACATACAAAACCTACAGGTTAACATTCTCTGCAGACCTCAGTGTATATATATTCATTCATTCATTCATTCTCTACCGCTTATCCGAACTTCTCGGGTCACGGGGAGCCTGTGCCTATCTCAGGCGTCATCGGGCATCGAGGCAGGATACACCCTGGACGGAGTGCCAACCCATCACAGGGCACACACACTCATTCATTCACTCATTCATTGCGGCCAATTTTTCCAGAGATGCCAATCAACCATGTCTTTGGACCGGGGAGGAAACCGGAGTACCCAGAGGAAACCCCCGAGGCACGGGGAGAACATGCAAACTCCACACACACAAGGCGGAGGCGGGAATCGAACCCCCAACCCTGGAGGTGTGAGGCAAACGTGCTAACCACTAAGCCACCGTGCGCCCGTGTATATATACAGTATATATTTCTCAGTACGTTTACATTCTGTTTCATTTTCCTACCGTAAAAACAAACCCCTGTGTTCGACTATAGTGCAATAATCCGTAATTACTATTTTATTTTGATTTCTATTTTTCATCTTCTTTAAATATGAAGTAAATGTGCAGCAACAATAATAATAATAATAATTATATTTACACATTCAGGTTTCATTACTCCACCACCCCAAAGAAGCTAAAGGAGTGAAAATTAAGGCTCGCCTCATTTCCTGGCCTGTTTTTCACCTGAAACGAGTGAATCGTGACTCATTTGCTTTTTATGACCAAATCTGTCTTTTTTTTTCGGTCATCTTTCTGGGTGGTTTCCTATTATTTCTGTGGAAAAAGCAAAGCCTCAGGGTGCAGCAGTTTAGTAAGAAACACACACACACACACACACACACACACACACACACACACACACACACACACACACACACACACAGATAAAGGATAAGAGGACGTCCTTCTCTACATCCTCCCCCCCGTCCTCTCCTGTCTGTCTAATTGAGAGTGACACAGTCCATCGTTTCTCTCCACGAACCTGCAAGTAACATGTTTGTCATTTACCTCTGATGCACGACTCAATTATCAGCTGCAAAGACAAACAAAACACAATGAACTACATACACAAATAAACAAACACCTAATACACTGAAACATGGAAACACTTTTTTTTAAACTCCCCAGGAGACATCCGTTTTGTACAGTCCAAATGACAACAACAAAAACAAATATACAAAAACATGCAATATTAGATATAACCTTCAAAAAATAAATAAATAAATAAATAAAACACAAAAACAGCAGCAAAGGCACATTAGTGCATATTTAAAAATAAATAAATAAATGAATAAATGAATAAATAAATAAATAAGTGACACACACACTTTTAATTTCCCTTCATGTTGTTTGTGCTGATGCTTTGTTCAGCCAATGTAGCTTCTCACTTCTACTCTAACTCCACAATTCCGATCATATCCCATCTAATCCGGTTTTATTCCTATTCCATACATTCTCTTTATTCTTTTGCTACACGATCCCTTATTCAACTCTATTTCTATTCTAGTCTTAAATTCAGGGTCTCCGTTTTTTGAGAAACGCTTCAGAAAACCGAGTCGGGGCCGAATAATAAACAAAAATCAAAACAAAACTCAAAACAAACGTGTAGCCGATGAGGAGAAAGGGGCGGGGCTTGTCGATGTGGGCGGAGAGAGTGTTCGGTGCGTGTGTGTGACATTAGCAGAAAACGGTTTTAACATTGACATGGAGGATAAAAACAAAGAAAGAACGAGAAGAAAGACTTACGATAAGGACAAGAAGTAGGACGTGTTAATATAGGATCAGCTTTCCAGCGCTGGAGAGAACTGAAGGAGCAGGAAGTTGGCCACATATTCACAGGTTGGAGTTTCCCGAGTCAATAACTCCTGAGCTAAACGCTGTTACTACACAAATAACACCTCTTTTCTATCGTAGTAATGTAGAGAGGCAGCTACAACCACGTTTTGTGTAGTAACAGCGTTTAGCTCAGGAGTTATCGACTCGGGAAACTCCGACCTGTGAATATGTGGCCGACTTTACTTAAGACGCCGAGGCGCTTTTTTCCTTCTCGATAGGTGAGTAACGTTGGTTTTGCTTTGTTACACAGAACTAATATATGCCTTTGTCCTTTACATCATTATGCTTGTGTGGCATTTTTGCTTGTTTGTTTATCTACAATCGTATTGTTCTTCCCTTCAGCTATGATAAAGACACGTTTCTTTCTGTTAGTCGCCTGGGTTACGTATGTATGTATGGGCGGAGCTATCGATACAGGGGTGGGACCCGTTTGGGTTAGGGGTGTGTTTGTTTTGGTGATTTCAAATGTCAACATTGTCTTTTCAAAAATCGGAGACCTCACCTTTAACCTCATTCCGTATTCCTTCCTTTTTTCCCCTCCTATTCTATCCAAATGAAACATTATTCCACTCGTACCACATTCCCATTCCTTTCCTGTCTCATTTCTGTAGAATTCCTGTCCCACATTCTTTATCATCTCCTTGTCTATTTGCTGTCTATCTTAACTATTTTTCCACCATGTCCCTTCGTATCCCTCCGGGAAATTTTCAGACTTAAAAAAAATGTTTATTCCTGTTTCTTACACGGTAGAAAAAGTTTTTAAAAGTGAGCGCTTTTTATGAGGATGAGGTTTTTTGTTTTTATCTGTGTTTTTCACACGTAAATGTGTTTTTTACACAAACTCAACAATGTTGTTTTAAACTGCAGCACTGCAGAGGTTTTAGTTTTTGGGAAGTGATTTTAATTGCACGAAGCATTTAGCTTCCCGTAAGCGCCTGTGGGAGATGGTAGAAGCCCACGATCTCTGTGACATATGGAGGAACTTAAACAAGAAGCAGAGACAGAACACGTGGCCCACTGCATAGACAACACGCTCTCCCTGGCGAGATCAGAACGATTTTATGGTTTTAAGCATCGGCTGATGTTTTTTACAAAGTGTTTTATTTTAACAGTAGGCATCTCAGATCACCGCGAGGTTCAGGGCAACATTGCTAAAACTAATGTAAAACCTAAGAGAGCCTACTGGCATTTTAATAGAAGGGCATAGAAGCCTTTATTATCGCCACATATACATTACAGCACAGTGGAATTCTTTTCTTCTCATACCCCGACTGAGGAGGTTGGGGTCAGAGTGCAGGGGCAGCTATGATGCAGTGCCCCCAGAGCAGGGAGGGTTGAGTGACAGCTTCAGACAGCTTGGCTGTGCTGGGCCTTGAACCCCAATCCTCCGATCAACAACCCAGAGCCTTAACCAGTTGTGCCACCAGTGTTCTTATCGAAGATGCTAATTTTAGATTTGAACTCCTACAGCAGCGGTGGGATGTGACAAAAGGACAAGTCAATGAATTCTGTCAACACTCTCTACACTCTCAATGCCAGATCTCTAAAAGCTCTGGAGATAGAAATAGTGGAACTTCAGCATTTGGAGGCGACAGCAAATCAAGGGCATATTGAAGCCCTAAAAAATTAAACTCTGCGCTGGTCTGCTCACGCTTTATAAGTGTTACTGAGACTGGGGAAGTCATGGCCTAATGGTTAGAGAGTTTGAGTCCTAACACTAAGGTTGTGGGTTTGAGTCTCGGGCCAGCAATACCACGACTGAGGTGCCCTTGAGCAAGGCACTGAACCCTGCAGCATAAATGGCTGCCCACTGCTCCGGATGTGTGTTCACGGTGTGTGTGTGTGTGTGTGTGTGTGTGTGTTCACTGCTGTGTGTGTGTGTGTGCACTTTGGATGGGTTAAATGCAGAGAACAAATTCTGAGTATGTGTCACTATACTTAGCTGTATGTCACATCACTTTCACTTTAAGATGGATGCTCCTGCCAAGTTCTTCTTCCGTTTAGAACAAAGGAATGGACAGAAAAGATTTATGCCAGCTGTGTGAACAGAATCAGGGGATCTCGTGTCAGAGCCCGCTGAAATTCGCGAACATACAATTAGCTTCTATTCAAAGCTGTATAGCAGTGAGCGGTCAGGGGCGCAGGTAGTGGAAGAGAGTTTCCTGAAGGACCTGCCAAAGCTCTCAGTGTCAGTGGTAAGTGAGATAGACAGGGAGCTGACACAGTCTGAGCTTCAGGAGGCTCTCCAAGGCACGGAGAACCGCGGGCGCCAGGTATAGATGGTCTCACTGTAGAATTCTACAAGGCGTTCTGGGCAGTAATAGGGCAGGACGTGCTGGAGGTCCAACAGGACAGCGTGAATAGTGGTCAGCTCCCTTCAAGCTGCAGGAGAGCCGTTGCAGTCTCACGTTGCAGTCACTGTTTGTGTTTACGGAGCATTTTAATGTCGTTTTATTTTGATTTTACTGTTCAGTGTTTTATTTCTGGTTTTAAAGACGTTAGGAAACACAGGTTCAGGTGCAAACTGGGTAACTTTATCCTCGGTCAAGCGAAGATGGCAATATACCTGAGCCGGAAAAACCCCCAGAACACTGACTGTGGGGCCACAAAAATGTTAAAAGGCTGAAAGTCAAGGATTTTAACTGATTTAACTTTTTACAGACGTATAAATCATGTGGATGTGTTTAAAATTGTGTGGTGTTGGGTGGATGCTTTGTGCTCTGTGGAGGAAGGAGAACTAAACTCATGTTTTACTCAATGTAGAAACCATCTTAACACTTATCTATCTATCTATCTATCTATCTATCTATCTATCTATCTATCTATCTATCTATCTATCTATCTATCTATCTATCTATCTATCTATCTATCTATCTATTTTTGTTTATTTATTTATTCACCCTGAATTTTTATGATATGTAACTTGTGTAAATAAAGTTTTGTAAAAAGTAAAAAAAAAAAAAGTTTCTCTCTCTCTTTGTCTCTCTCTTTGTCTCTCTCTCTCTGTCTCGCTCTCACTCTTTCTCTCTTTCTCTCTTTCTCTCTCTCTCTGTGTCTGTCTCTATCTCTCTCTTTCTCTCTCTCTCTGTCTGTCTCTCTGTCTCTTTCTGTCTCTCTCTCTCTGTCTGTCTCACTCTCACTCTTTCTCTCTCTCTGTCTCTCTTTGTCTGTCTGTCTGTCTGTCTCTCTCTCTCTGTCTCTATCTCTCTCTTTCCCTCTCTCTCTGTCTCTCTCTCTTTCTGGCTCTCTTTCTCTGTCTGTCTCACTCTCACTCTGTCTCTCTCTGTCTCTCTCTCTGTCTCTCTTTCTCTGTCTGTCTCACTCTCACTCTGTCTCTCTCTCTGTGTCTGTCTCGCTCTCACTCTGTCTCTCTCTCTCTCTCTCTCTCTCTCTCTGTGTCTCTCTCTCTCTCTCTCTCTCTCTCTCTCTCTCTCTCTCTCTCTGATCCAACTTTTCATTTTTTAACATCTGTCCTTACAGTCGAGATGACTGTGTGATCTCACCCTCTGCTCTCCTCCCTGCAGACATTAATTGCCCTCCTGCAATCTCTTTTCCACCAGCAGACACGCTCATTAAATCTGCACGTTGTTTCCCTACTTTGAACCGATCTGCTTATCGACATGGCTGCAGAGCACCGAGCACCCAGAGAGCACAGCGTCTGCTCACCACGGAGCCGAGCTCCATGTAGACAGAAGAAAAATCTATTAGTGCACAAAAGACGGCATGAAAAACCCCGAAACTCTAAAGCTAAGGGTGAAAATGAGCGCCGGAGAATCTGAGTGGGCCGAACTGGAGATTCAGTTAGAGATTAAGCCATTTGTACAGCTCGAGTCGAGTCTTCAGTGGCAGTCATTAAAGCCACCCACTCAGCCACTTAGAGGAGCTCATCCGGTCAGTGTCACCACACACACACACACACACACACACACACACACACACACACACACACACACACACACACACACACACACACACACACACACACACACACACACACACACACAAACGCACAGGAGACACACAGAAAATGCACACTGATCGCTCGAAAACACAGCAGAGGGAAAATATCAAACGTGAAGTTTATGGATTCTGAAATGAGAGATTTATAATAATAATAATAATAATAATAATAATAATAATAATAATAAATACTACTACTACTACTACTAATAATAAACAAACAAACAAACAAATAAATAATAATAATAATAATAGTAATAAATACTACTACAAATAATGATAATAAATAAGAATGATAATAATAATAATAAATAATAATAATAATACTAAAATACTACTACTAATAATAATGATAATAAATAAATAATAATAATAATAATAAAATACTACTACTACTAATAATGATGATGATGATGATAATAATAAAAATAATAATAATAATGGTAATAATAATAATAATAATAATAATAATAATAATAATAATAATAATAATAATAATAATAACAATAATTATTAAATTAAAAAGCATGTGCACCCTGACTATCAAACCCATACGCGCTTGTTGCACATCCCTTTCCATTTATTCCCCCAATGTTACTTTCCCAGTTCCCATAACAGTTCAGTTTCCAAATACATCCCATAATTATGTTCTCCAGCACAATCCAGAGGGATCCACAGCTCCAGTCGTTGTTATTCTACATGAAGATTTCAGACATTCTAAGCGGAGACCAACTTCATGTGGTCTTTGAGGACAACAACCTCCTCATCAATACACAATTATCAGTTGTGTACAATGGACTATAACTGACTGTAGAAAGGACATTATGCATAATAACACTCTCTGGTGTTTATAACAGTTTATAATCACACCCTCTAGTGTCACCCACATGAGGATGAGGTCCATCTAAGGGGGTTTGTCGCCTCAGACACATCAGGCTTGTTCATTGGGAATAAATACAAACACATTTAAATATAAGTCTAATATTAATCTCAAACTTTTCGTACTTTATTTCTTATGTTCCGTGAAGCTGCTTTGTGACAACGCCTATTGTTAAACATGCTGTACAAATAAAATTGAACTGAATTGTGTTTGCTCTCACAATGATCAGCTCTGCTCGCCTCTTCTGCTTATCACTAGATGTTCATTCGGCTACAAGAGCATCAGTGAGATCAAACTGTTGGGATGTTGATGAGACTCCAGTTTCAGTTTATCCCCAAGACGTTCGGCGGGGTTGAGTCAGAGTCAGGGCTCTGTGCAGGACACTCTTCCACTCCAACCTTCACCTCCACACCATCCTGATGGAGCTCAGAGGCTTTGTGTGAGTCGAGTCATGTCAGGTTTGTTACCGTCTCTTAGTTCCAGTAAAGCTACAGAATAAACAGCTTCCACACACAATTATATAAATTATATGGGGAAGGAAGCACATATGAGTGTCTTCAGGGGTGCACATACATTTGAGCACACAGGTTTTTTTTGGCTCATATATCGCTCTGTTTTTTTCTTTCTCTGCGAAGCCGTGATGTGCGACTGCACGACTGTCAGCGCTGCCGCTCCAGAGAAATAATCAACACCTTTCGACCGATTAGATTAGAGAACTCCATCATGCGTCGGTATAATAGTGTATAAATGATGTTTGTAGGTCAGTGTGTGGAGAAGGTGATGAAGGAACGGAGTGAGAGAGAGACATGACAGGGACATCATTCATCCTAATTAAGCGGGATATGGAATTAGCATGCGTGAAGCACTCGTGACCATCTCCAGCTGTCACCAGTTCAGGAATAATATCATGCAGTTTCACCAGAGAGCTAAAGACAAGTTCTGCCTCAGTGCATCTCTGCAGGAAAAGAGAAATTCATTAGAAAACCTTCTGATTTGTATTTGACGCACGCCAACGCTTTCCTAAATTGCAGTTTTGCTATCTGTCCAAATGTTTTTTGTTTGCGTACAGGGATTTCCCTTTAAACATCATGGCCCGGAGCTGTAGCCGTGCTGCCGAGTGACTCTGCTCCTGAGCTCTGCTGCTGAAATCAATTGTGAGTCCCAGGAGTTTTTTGTTTTAGTTTTTTTTTTCTCCACAGCAGTAATCTAACAGAGTAGGAATTCATTTCTTTTTTTTCTTTACCGTCGTGCCTGTCAGTCTCCGATGAGCAACTGGGAGTCGACGGAAGACAACGACAGGGTGAGGAAACACAAGACGAGAGAATCGCACAGAGTGAAGAGAAAACTGCTGAGGAAGAGAAACCCCAGGGCTGTCAGAGCTTCTACAGACAGAATACAATAAATATTGTACTATAAACTATTGTATAAACTAGCTGGACTACTGGTTATGACCAAAAGTCTCACACAAACAATCGGAAAGAAAAGAGGAAGGACAGAAGGAAAGGAAAATACGAAGGGAAAGGAAATTAAAGAAAAGTAAAGAAAAGTAAAAGAAATAGGAAACAGTGAAAGGAAAGGAAAGAAAAGGAAAGAGAAAATGGAAACTGAGATGGAATAGAAAAGTAAAAGGAAGGGAAAGGAAAAAGGAAATAGGAAACAAAAAGGAAAGGAAATAAAAAAGGTAACGGAAATGAAAAGGAAAGGAAAGGAAAGGAAAGGAAAAAGTAAGAGGTAACTGGGAAAGGAAATGCAATAAAATTAAATTAAAAAAGTAAAAGAAAGAGGAAACAGGAAAAGGGAAGGAAAAAAGAGGAATCAGAAAGAGGAAACAAATTAAATAAAATGAAATAAATAAATTAAATTAAATGAAAAAGAAGTAGAAGTAGAAGGAAGGAAAACTGCCGCACGCACTCACAAACACACACTTACAAACACTTACACACACACACACACACACACACACACACACACAAACTTACACACACATACACACACACACACTTACAAACACTTACACACACACACAAACTTACACACACATACACACACACACACACTTACAAACACTTACACACACACACACACACACACACAAACTTACACACACACACACACACACACACACACACACACGTCTTCTCATCAGATGTTCATCAGGGCAGTGCAGGCAGCTGTGATTCGTTTCTGATGGTGTGAGATGGTGTAAAATTGTCCTTCCTGGTAATCACTTCAATCTTCTGACCGCAAACTCATCCATAAACACAAACACACACACACACACACACACACACACACACACACACACACACACACACACACACACACACAGTTTTTTTCTATAAAAGCTTGCATAAACCTTTTCTTATTATGAATAATAAACCCTCGTTATACGTTCACATGCAACTAAAATGTCTGTAATGACACAGAACTGTCAGAGATTAGAATTTTTCCTTCGAACAAAAGCTCCCAGTCAGTGTAGACACCCATCAGATCAAACACAGTCACATAAAGACATTTCAAATAGAAGTGCGTATGATCGGAGAAGCTAATAAACCACTTCCGCACATACTGTAGTTCTGTCGTTTTAGATACTGAAAAAAACCCCATTAAAGCTGAATAAGAAATTCTGTGTAAAAAAACAGTGAGGATATAAAAATACTGCTTCAGACTAATGTGTTCCTCCTCATGTTTCCTGTTCTCTCATTCATTTAATTATTAACTTATAAATAATTTTTCACAAAGAGCAAAAATTTGCAAAAACTCAGGACTTCTAGAATACTATAATTTATATATTCATAGAAATGTTACAAATAAACTATAAAGGAAAGGAAAGGAAAGGAAATGAAAGGAAAGGAAATGAAAGGAAAGGAAATGAAAGGTAAGGAAAGAAAAGGAAAGAGAAAATGGAAACTGAAACGGAAAAGAAAAAGAAAGGAAAGAGGAAATAGAATAGAAAAGGAAGGGAAAGGAAAAAGTGAATAGGAAACAAAAGGAAAAGGAAAAGAAAAGAAATAGGAAACAAAAAGGAAAGGAAAGGAAAGGAAAGAAAAGGAAGGAGAAAATGGAAACTGAAATGGAAAAGAAAAAGAAAGAAAAGAAAAGAAAAGGAAAGGAAGGGAAAGGAAAAAGGAAATAGGAAACAAAAAGGAAAGGAAATAAAAAAGGTAACGGAAATGAAAAGGAAGGGAAAGGAAAGGAAAGAGGAAGCAGAAAAGGAAAGGAAAAGAAAGTTCAAAAACAGAAAAAGCAGCTCAGATTTCTCTTTAACACTAAAACTCAGTGTAAGATCACCAACAGAGGAACAAACACACGTCTAAAACACACTGAGAGAACGACAGACTCCTGACTCACTTTAGATCAGACTCTCAGACACAACATCAGACCTTTATTTATTTACACTGAATGTAAATGTCCCGTAAGTCGGTTTTATCAAAGAATAAGTGACTTTTAGTTCAGAATTATAGACCATGTTTTTCCGTCTGTACTCAGCTGATGATTAAAACAAACATGGCACAAGACTGAAAGTTAAACTACACCAGATTTCTTTGCTCAGATTTGATTCCTCTGCTGTGAGGCTGTAACTCTGGATTTTCCCTACAGGTAAAGTGTTTTCTTATCTATCATAAAGTGTGATGTGATGTGATCTTCCATTTTCATATCGTATCACGCCGCCTGAAGTGTAGAAACGCGCTCAAGATTGTTTTTAAATCCCATTCCCGCTCATTCCTAACGGAATTCCTCTGTCTGTCGTCCGTCAACTGGAAATAATACGGTGGAAATAACATGGTGTTGTGAGCATCCGTGTGTGTGTGTGTGTGTGTGTGTGTGTGAGAGAGAGAGACGCTTCAGGTTGCACTTCGCTGTCCAGTTCCGCCGTGTCTTTAAAGACAGATTGCTCTGTGACGCAAAGAAACGTCGCTCCGTGTCGTTAGAGCAAAATTATAGATCTTTTTCTTTTTCAAGCTGTGATTTACAAGAATTTATTCGTTTTTAAAAAGACACCAAATCAGAAACAAGGGGAAAAAAATCATACAAGCCTGAAAGTCCAGCTTTTCTCACACACACACACACACACACACACACACACACACACACACACACACACACACACACACACACACACACACACACTTAATAAGATACCAGGCTCTGACCTGCAAATTTGACGTGGAATTTGTTCTCAGGTTTGAGAATCTGGACATAGAGAGGACAGTTTGGGGCAAAATCCTTCACCGCCCAGGCTCGGAGAATAGTCTGGTGATCCTGAGAGAGAGAGAGAGAGAGAGAGAGAGAGAGAGAGAGAGAGAGAGAGAGAGAGAGAGAGAGAGAGAATTTTAGCAGTTGTACCAATAATAAATGAAAGAATGAAGAAATGAAGAGATGATGGACAGCAAAATAGAAAATAAGAGTGTATTAATGCTAGCTAATAGATGTGGGAAGAAGGGATTATGAGAGCAGGGGAAGAGAGAGAGAATTTGGAGGAACGTACAGCAGCGAGACGATCCACTTCGAACCGGTTGCTCAGGATAAAACAGGCCTCGGCGTCATCCATCCTGCAGCCAATCAGAAGTCGGGGATGAGACAGAAACAGGAAGTACAGGGTCAGATATACACACATTTCATGAGGAGAGAGAAAGAGAGAATGAATGTGAGAGACAGCAGGCAGAGGGATATATAGAAATAGAGGTACAGAGTGAGACAGGAAGAACAAGAGAGAGAGAGAGAGAGAGAGAGAGAGAGAGAGAGAGAGAGAGAGAGAGAGATAGTGGGAGAGAGAGAGAGAGAGATCATAGAGAGAGTGTGAGAGAGAGAGAGAGAGAGATCATAGAGAGAGTGTGAGAGAGAGAGAGAGAGAGAGAGAGAGAGAGAGATAGTGGGAGAGAGCGAATATATCATAGAGGTGTGTGGTTAGAGGAGAGCGCGATGGAGATGCATATCTATCGCGAGTGTTGTGTAGAGACGAAAGAGATCTCTCGCTCTCGATATCGGTTTCTCTCTCTCTTCGCTCTACTCGAGGGTGAAGCGCGAGAGATAGAATCAGCTCATAGGGATGCTAGAGAGAGAGAGAGAGAGAGAGAGAGAGAGAGAGATTTAATCATGACAATGAAGCCACTCTAGTGAAGGTTGTTATTAAAGCTCCTTCTTTCAGGACTGGAATAAAAAGGGATTTTCAGATATTAGCTACTGATTCACAGAAGAACTCAGTCATAACATCAGCTTCGCTAATAATGAACAAAAGTCAGCAGGCAGCAGCATAACGCTAACAGCTAAATGATAGCATCGTGAGCTTATTGCTTCTCACTGCTAGCCGTGTTAGCGTTCTCTAATTACTCTCATTAATCATCAGAGTGTCGTAGCTGCTGGTGGACTGATCAGAAGAGCTCAGAGTAATGCACAAGTTCCTTCTGATCTGTAACCTGTGGAAGCTAATCTATAACCTTCTGAAGCTAACATAGTGAAGATAATCTATAGTGATGCTAATCTATAACCTTCTGAAGCTAACATAGTGAAGATAATCTATAGTGATGCTAATCTATAACCTTCTGAAGCTAACATAGTGAAGATAATCTATAGTGAAGCTAATTTATATCCTTCTGAAGCTAAACTATAACCTTCTGAAGCTAACATAGTGAAGATAATCTATAGTGATGCTAATCTATAACCTTCTGAAGCTAACATAGTGAAGATAATCTATAGTGATGCTAATCTATAACCTTCTGAAGCTAACATAGTGAAGATAATCTATAGTGATGCTAATCTATAACCTTCTGAAGCTAACATAGTGAAGATAATCTATAGTGAAGCTAATTTATATCCTTCTGAAGCTAAACTATAACCTTCTGAAGCTAACATAGTGAAGATAATCTATAGTGATGCTAATCTATAACCTTCTGAAGCTAACATAGTGAAGATAATCTATAGTGAAGCTAATTTATATCCTTCTGAAGCTAATCTATAACCTTCTGAAGCTAACATAGTGAAGATAATCTATAGTGATGCTAATCTATAACCTTCTGAAGTTAACATAGTGAAGCTAATCTATAGTGAAGCTAATCTATAACTTTCTGAAGCGATTCTATAGTGAATTTTAACTATAACCTACTGAAGCTAATATGTAATCGTTTAAAGCTAATATATAACCTTCTAAAGCTAACCTATAATCTTCTGAAGATAATCTATAACTAGGGTTGCCACCTTCAATACAGAAAAATAAGGGACGCCTGCCGCAGCGGGGGCCACACACCTCGGGGCCACGATGACCACAGTCCCGATGGTGTGCCAGTGGTGGTATATCATAACTTAACATGTATTCATAAAAATATTAAGATCGATACCATTGGGCATTATAATAAGATATCTGCTATTGAAATAAGTGTGAACAGAAGCACTCAGTCTCTCACTATCACAACTTAAGTGGTCATATTGAATACACAGCTATGACAATAATAAATATACGCCAACAAAGTGTGACTGAGAACAAAAAAATAAGCTTTTGGAGGAACTTGTGAGATGTGAACCATATTTTATTAACTTATTATTAAATTAACAGATCCATAACTTAGTAATTATAACTTGCAAACTTGCAAAAGATCTTCCATGAACATCATGAACATAATAACATCGGTGGATGTATGAAACTTTCAGAAATGGACGCTGGACGTATCTGGAGATGCCATCGTTTCAAATGGATTTTCTGTCACTCTGACTCTGTCAAAAGACACGGCGAGGCGGCGTCCCGCCCTCCTCTGACTCTGATTGCCGTGATTCACGGCCTGTAACTGTAAAACAAACCGATCAAACCAACGATGGCAACGAGTATTACCCAATCAGGGGCAGAATACGACGCGTCTCCACACAATGCGGGTGGGGTGATTTGCATGGGATGCTGTATATTGTGGACCTATGTAAAATACGGGACAAATCATTTTGTCCGTAAATACGGGACGATTCCGTATTTCACGGGACGGGTGACAACCCTATCTGTAACCTTCCAAAAATAATCCATAACCTTCCGAAGCGAATCTTAGCTATAACCTTCTGAGGCTAAAGTATAATAGATTAAATTTAATCTCTAACCTTTTAAATCTAAGCTGATAAATAATCTTTTGACACTAATATATGATCTTTTGACACTTCTCTATCACCCACTGAAGCTGATAAATAGTGAAGCTAATCCATAACCTTGACGATCCTGCAGATGTAATACACCTTTCATACCCTTCCAGTTGAATTCCCAGATTCTCAGAGCAGAATTCTTTCCTCCATATTTTGTGTACAAAATACCACGTAGTCCTGTACGTGTGCATCCAATCTTCAGGTGTGAATTGGTGTGAACCTGCTGAAGGTGTTAAGACGGACCTGTGGGTGGGAGTCGGGTTCTGTCACGTGATCGATGAAGATGAGAACCCTCACAGATATGTTTGCTTGGAATCTCTACAGACGTGGGGTTTTTTTGTTTTTTTTCTTACTGTATATGAACATCATGGTCATTTTCTACCTAATTCATTCTTGGCTAATTCCCGCCCACTATCCTGCTTTCTACAGCGTAACACACTCAGAGGAAGTAAGGCACATGACTGTCTAGTGTGATTGAAAGAGGAAGAAGAAAGAATATGCCCCCCCCCCTAGCTAGCTACAGACTTTTATAAGCTAACATCAGTAGTGCTGTAGCTAGTGTTTCTCCACCACACCACCAGGGTTGTGGTTCTTGGAAAAGAAATCGATTTTTCCAGTTATTATGATGTCATTGGTCACATGACAATGCCAAATGCAGTAACTACTGCATCAAATGTAGTACATACTGAATCAAATAAGGATTGATTCTAATGTAATAAGTATTGACTAAAATGAATTAGGTACTGAATCAATTGCAGTACTACTGAATCAAATAGGGACTGAATCTATGTGATCGAGGGATGTGAGGGGACGAGATAACGTAAGGGGGTTTTTACACCTGGTCACGCCAGGCGTTTTCTGTGATCAGATAGCTATCCGATGGTAAAAATTTACAAATACTATACAAATAAACTTGAATCGATTTGAATTGAATAAAAAGACCAGGTCTAAATGCCCTCCGAAATGTTTTGGAGACGGATATAAATCCGATGGTACAAACCCCTTCAGGAGGTGGTCTGGGACGCGTTTCAGATGAAACTGGACAGGTGTAAATGCATGTGGTTGTTCGAGCCACATACGTCAGCGCTATATTCCTCCCAAACGGAAGTACGTCACTCGCAGGTGACTCACGAGTCGTGCATCGCGTCAGAAACAAATATGTTTTCCCACCAGCGCTGCTACGATCTTTCACCCAGGTGTCTCGTTGTGTCTTAAAATGCACTGCTGCAGCCAGCGAAAATGCAGCAAACAGTAAATGCTGTTTTTTGTAGCAACCGCATACACCAAAGTGTGTTCCGTTTCAATTACCCCGGAAATGAGGTAAAATATATTAGCATTTTGGGCGGGAGTAGAAAGATCGGATCGATATCCGATTCGCCGAGACGCGTTTATGTGGCCTGATGTAAACGGGACAGTTTTAACAAATCAGATAGCTATCGGATCAGAGACAACACACGAAGTGACCGGGTGTAAAAAGGCCCTAAGTCGCTGTGGACGAGGGCGTCCGCCAAATGCTGTAAATGTAAATGAATCTAATGCAGTAAGTACTGACTCGAATGTAGTAGGTACTGAATCACATTGTATGTAGCAAAAAAATCGAATATGTACTGATTCAAATAGAGTACTGTATGCACTGAATCAATTGGGGTAAGTATATGGGCTCTGTCTGGAGGCATCTGCCCTTCTTTCCCAACATATTAGTTTAGGTTTGTCTCTTTAATTGGTCACACGTTTGTAATAAGGTAAATTGGTTTTAACCAGGTGCATAAGGTTTGGTGATGAAACTGAACCCTGCATGGACAGAAGTCTCTGATTTTCTGAAACCTGTTTTGAGTAACATTAAGTCTTACTTAGCTCTCATCAGATCCTGGTCTTTGAGTGCAGAACCCTGGAGGTAGATGACCCTCTGAGCCCACAGCGGGATGTGCAGGACCCGGCGCACCTGGACGTCAATCTCTGCTGGACACAGGATCACCACGTAGTAATCCTGCACACCATCAAATGATAGTTAGGAGTTAAAGGAGGACGACTCGGATCTAGGGGTTGCCCTCAGGTTAAAATGAGTCCTGGGGAAAATTTCTGTTTCGATGAA
>NC_062541.1:3435634-3438134 GCF_022655615.1 Tachysurus fulvidraco | reverse complement strand
CACATTTATATATACACACGTCTGAAACAGCAGAATTACCCGAGAGATCCATTTTGTTCTGAACAAAACATCTAAAAATGAAAAATAATCACTGCATCCACAAGCATGGTGCTGATCATACTCTGGGTTCCTGAAGAACACGTAAGTCTCCATCAAAATGTCCAGTTCAGACTGACCAGAAAACTGCATGCTTACAGACGCACCTGCAGTCGAGGGTGAGCGAAGAACTCGTTGAGGAAATCCATGAGGAGATCGATCTTCAGACAGGAGACACAGAGCACCACGTGTTTCTCAGTCTGAGCTCTGTAGCGGCTGTAGTTCCCTCCAGACTTCTGTCTCTCCATCCACAAGAAAGCCAGCTGCTCAAACTGGGGAGACAATCCAACCAGATATCATCAGATCAGATCAGATCAGACACAGACAGGGGACAGAGATACACGATGAGCTTTTTTCATTAGGATAAAGATATATCTTTATACAATTGTTATTTTATTGTCTTAGGTAAATAGCAACAGATTTGGAATTATGCAGAAAACTTAGACAAGCCCACTGAAAGCGTGTGTTTATAGAGAGGAAGAAGAAAGAAGAAAAGAAGGGACAAAAAAGGAAAAAACAAACAAACAAACAAATGAATTAATTAAATGAAACGTACATTTTTGAGCAAGTTTGTATTTAGTTTTTAGTGTAACGACGACACTGACAGTTTTCCCTCCGGCCCACCAGAGGGAGCACTTCTTGGTCATTGCTAATTAACCCGCACCCTCACCAGTGTATGTTGTGAAGTATTGTTAGTTTATCCTTTTATTGTAAACATTCATTCATTCATTCATTCATTCATTCATTCATTTTCTACCGCTTATCCGAACTTCTCGGGTCACGGGCAGCCTGTGCCTATCTCAGGCGTCATCGGGCATCGAGGCAGGATACACCCTGGACGGAGTGCCAACCCATCACAGGGCACACACACACACTCTCATTCACTCACACACACACACACTACGGACAATTTTTCAGAGATCCCAATCAACCTACCATGCATGTCTTTGGACCGAGGGAGGAAACCGGAGTACCCGGAGGAAACCCCCGAGGCACGGGGAGAACATGCAAACTCCACACACACAAGGCGGAGGCGGGAATCGAACCACCAACCCTGGAGGTGTGAGGCACACGTGCTAACCACTAAGCCACCGTGCCCCCCCCCCCCCATGTTTTCTTATCGACATAATTTTATCAATAACCTACCAAACAACACAGTACAAATTTCATGAGCTTGTTTTAGTACCTTTGAATAAACCTGAAACCTTACATGGTTACATGCCAGAGTAAATAAGCTGATGTAGAAGACCACTGACGTTCAGTACTTTTGTGTAAATAATGATGTGATGTTGTGAAATCATGTCCAAGCATCAAATCAAGCTATATATATATATATATATGACATAGTGGGGATAGAGTCGGTTTGGACAGAGACAGACCGAGTAAAAACGGACATCACCTTATCAAACTGCAGACGAAATCAAAACGGACAGAACGACAGCGACGTGACCTCACGCAAATCTGCCCAATTAGAATCGGTCGGGGAAACTAAAGGTCACAGGAAATGACTTGGCAGCGTTTGAGGAAATAACAGCTATAATGCATTTCAATATTTTTCAGTGTGTGTCCGGTTTTACGTCTGTGTGTGTGTGTGTGTGTGTGTGTGTGTGTGTGTGTGTGTGTGTGTGTGTGTGTGTGTGTGTGTGCAAATTGAAACACTGAGAGATGCTAAAGAAGGAACAAATTCTCTTGTGAATCTCCAGCATGAACCTCAGGCTTCAATAATCCATCATCTCAAACAGACCGCTGGCAGAAATAATGAACGATCCTCCAGAAATGTGCCGGGATTCGCGCCTAACTACTTCCTCACTCCAAACTGTCAGCTTTCTAATAACGTTCACTCGACCGTCTGACAACCGACACGAGCACCGTTTTATCTCCACAGAGCATTCGAGCAGGTGGAGACATATTTAATTGCTCGCTTTATGATCTAGGAAAAGAAATTGCATCCTTCGGGGGCCAGACACATGCACCTATATCAAGAAAAGGAACGTTTTAACACGACTTGTATTTTAATGTCTAACGTCTGGATAGATTTAGATCTATTAGCTTCTGACACCTGGTACAAAAACCTGGTACCACTTCTGATTTTCATCATCTTTAATAGGAAATCCAGAAAATCGGCTAAAAGACTGTAAATGCGCTTAATTTTACCTGCGAGAATATTAATGTAAGGTCTGGGATTTTTAATCAAATCTACTTTGCATGTCTTTCAGGAGACGGAGGAATAAATAAATAAATAAATAAATAAATAAATAAATAAATAAATAGGCCTTCTGTATGAATATTTGATGATGTCGTATGGCTTGATCGCTCATCCTCCATGTTTTCATGAATGACATCTTTAGGAACATTCTTCACTTAACTGGCTATTTATTTTCTTCAGCATAAGAGATATACCAAA
>NC_062541.1:3375634-3430634 GCF_022655615.1 Tachysurus fulvidraco | reverse complement strand
AACAGTGATATGGAGGGATGAAGCAGAGTCCCGGTGACCAGCACGGGGTTGATTATTTTCCTATAACAGCATGACAGAGTGTTTTTTCGCTTTATTTCACAGCAATTTGCTGTGTTACAAAATGCTATGCCACTTTTTTATCCATTTATTTGTACATTTCTTTATGTGAAATGATGTAGTTATCACTTTAGTGTTTAGATAATGACATATCAGACGGGTCACATTAATGTAAACCTGTGAGGTGAAGCTAAGCTATGCTAAAGCTACTCTAAGCTACGCTAAAGCTACTCTAAACTACACTAAGCTATGCTAAAGCTACTCTAAGCTACACTAAGGCTACTCTAAGCTACGCTAAAGCTACTCTAAACTACACTAAGCTATGCTAAAGCTACTCTAAGCTACACTAAGGTTACTCTAAGCTACGCTAAAGCTACTCTAAACTACACTAAGCTATGCTAAGTTACACTAAAGCTACTCTAAGCTATGCTAAAGCTACTCTAAACTAGACTAAGCTATGCTAAAGCTACTCTAAGCTACGCTAAGGCTACTCTAAGCTATGCTAAAGCTACTCTAAACTACACTAAGCTATGCTAAAGTTACTCTAAGCTACGCTAAGCTATGCTAAGGCTACTCTAAGCTACGTTAAAGCTACTCTAAACTACACTAAGCTATGCTAAAGCTACTCTAAGCTACACTAAGCTAAGCTAATGCTACTCTAAGCTATGCTAAAGCTACTACTCTAAAACTACACTAAGCTATGCTAAGACTACTCAAGCTACGCTAAATCTACTCTAAAACTACACTAAGCTATGCTAAGAGTACTCAAGCTATGCTAAATCTACTCTAAACTACACTAAGCTATGCTAAGCTACGCTAAGCTACGTTGCTAAATAACAAACATTTTAATCATAAAAACTCTATTTACGATTCACTGTACAGTTTTATTTAATTATTATTTCATCTCAATTTATTTGCATCTTATTCAATTTCATTGTATTGTATTTAATTTAATTATTTAATTTAATTAATTAAATTAAATTAATTTAATTTAAAACATTGTTCAAATAAAGTTTCCTGTTTTCCAGTTTACATGGAAACTGGAATGATGTCAACTGGAAACTGGAAAAATATGTAAAATGGAAATATGACTGAATGATGTCAACTGGAAGATGGAACCTGGACATATGGAAATTGTAATGTTGGAAACTGGAATAATGTAAACTGGAATAACGTAAACCGCAGAGAAGTAAACTGGAATAACGTAAACCGCAGAGAAGTAAACTGGAATGATGTAAACCGGAGAGAAGTAAACTGGAATAACGTAAACCGCAGAGAAGTAAACTGGAATAACGTAAACCGCAGAGAAGTAAACTGGAATGATGTAAACTGGAGAGAAGTAAACTGGAATGATGTAAACTGGAGAGAAGTAAACTGGAATGATGTAAACTGGAGAGATGGAACCTGGACATATGGAAATTGGAATGTTGGAAACTGGAATAATGAAAACTGGAATAATGTAAACCGCAGAGAATTAAACTGGAATGATGCAAACTGGAGAGAAGTAAACTGGAATGATGTAAACTGGAATGAAGTAAACTGGAATGATGTAAACTGGAATGAAGTAAACTGGATTGATGTAAACTGGAATGATGTAAACTGGAATGATGTAAACTGGATTGATGTAAACTGGATTGATGTAAACTGGAATGATGTAAACTGGAGAGAAGTAAACTGGAATGATATAAACTGGAATGATGTAAACTGGAATGATGTAAACTGGAATGATGTAAACTGGAGAGAAGTAAACTGGAGAGATGTAAACTGGAATGATGTAAACTGGAGAGAAGTAAACTGGAGAGATGTAAACTGGAATGATGTAAACTGGAGAGAAGTAAACTGGAGAGATGTAAACTGGAATGATGTAAACTGGAGAGAAGTAAACTGGAATGAAGTAAACTGGAATGATGTAAACTGGAGAGAAGTAAACTGGAATGATGTAAACTGGAATGATGTAAACTGGAGAGAAGTAAACTGGAGAGAAGTAAACTGGAATGATGTAAACTGGAATGATGTAAACTGGAATGATGTAAACTGGAGAGAAGTAAACTGGAATGATGTAAACTGGAATGATGTAAACTGGAATGATGTAAACTGGAGAGAAGTAAACTGGAATGATGTAAACTGGAATGATGTAAACTGGAATGATGTAAACTGGAATGATGTAAACTGGAGAGAAGTAAACTGGAATGATGTAAACTGGAGAGAAGTAAACTGAAATGATGTAAACTGGAATGATGTAAACTGGAGAGAAGTAAACTGGAATGATGTAAACTGGAATGATGTAAACTGGAATGATGTAAACTGGAGAGAAGTAAACTGGAATGATGTAAACTGGAGAGAAGTAAACTGGAATGATGTAAACTGGAATGATGTAAACTGGAGAGAAGTAAACTGGAATGATGTAAACTGGAATGATGTAAACTGGAGAGAAGTAAACTGGAATGATGTAAACTGGAGAGAAGTAAACTGGAATGATGTAAACTGGAATGATGTAAACTGGAGAGAAGTAAACTGGAATGATGTAAACTGGAATGATGTAAACTGGACAGATAAAGACTACACTAGCATCATAGCACCAGTACAAACCGTGTGACTAACAGCTAACTGACTACACGTGACACACAAATTAGGGAAACGTGTAAATTAGATTATTTTCCTGAAGATAAGAAGCATGGAGTGTAAGTGTGTCTTTTCCCATCACATGTTACCAGGAGAATGTTTTATGTAAAACAAGGCCTTTAAAGTCGTTTAGCTGATTTTGTTCATAAAGTGTTTGAACTAATGTTAAAGAAATAAACAAATCGAAGTCTGAGCGACCAAAGGAAAGGCTTTTTTTCGCTTAAGCCGTCTGTGACAGAGCTGTAGACGGTTTGTGAGGTGGGAGAGTACGGCAGAGGTCAAAGGTCACCAGCACACACCTGAATGGGCAGCACGATGAGAGCCACACAGATCATGATGACCACCAGGAGCTGTGAGGGCCAGATCTGAGGGGTAACATCACCAAAACCCACAGTGGAGAAGGTGACCACGCAGAAATACAGAGAGTCGAAGAGTGTGAGATTATTCCCTGCTCGCTCCAGGTGCTGAATCCCACAGATACTGTGAGAGAGAGAGAGAGAGAGAGAGAGAGAGAGAGAGAGAGAGAGAGAGAGAGAGAAAGAGAGAGAGACCGAGGGGGGGGGGTAGATAGGGTGAGAGGGGGGAGAGAGGGGGGAGAGGAGGGGTAGAGAGGGAGAGAGGGAGAGAAGGAGAGAGAGAGACAGAGAGAGAGAGATGGAGGGGGAGAGAGAGAGGTAAGGGGAGGTTTGAAAGGAAGAGAGAGAGGGGGAGAGGGAGAGAGAGGGGAGAGAGATAGAGAGAGGGGGGGGTGAAGACAGAAGAGGTAAAAGTGAAGGACATAATGGGAAAAAGACAGAGGGATAGAAACAGGAGTAGAAAAAAGATGCAGAGAGAACAGCAAGAGAGAAGGATGAAGAAAAGAATAAAGAAAAAGTGAAGAAGAGAAAGAATAATAAAAAATGAGACATGCGAAGGAATGAAAGATGGAGTAAGAAAACAGGAGAAAAGTAAAGGAGTCATAAGGTAGAGAAGGACCGAGGGAGAGAGATGAAAGAGAGTAAAAAGAGCAAAGGAAGAGAAGGATGGAGTGAGACGACAGAAGATATTAAATGAGTCATGAATAAGAATAATGTAAGGAAGTGAAAGATAAAGTGGAGAGAAGATAAATGACAGAATAAATGAAAGGAAAAATATATAAATGAAGAAAACATATGACCGAGAGTCAGAAAGGTAAAGAAGAGGAAGAGGCAGAGAAATAGCGAAAGAAAGAAAGAAAGAAAGAAAGAAAGAAAGAAGCACACACACACACACACACACACACACACACACACACACACACACACACACACACACACACACACACACACACTTATCACATATCACTTCAGTAATTAGTGTTTGCTTTATTGACTTTTCTGCTTTCAGGGCAGTTTCGACCCAAGAGACTGTTTAAAGGGGCAGAATAATTACAATTAAATTCATTTTTTAATTAAAAAGAAAATACAAAGAAAATGAAAAAATAGACTCACCCCTTTCCCTTATCACCCCCTCTCTCTCACTATTCTCTCTCTTTCATCCCCCCCTCCCTCTCTCACACCCTCACTCACCCCCTTTCCTCTTATTCCCTTACTCACTCAACCCTCCCTCACCCCTCTCTCCCTCACCCCTCCCTTTCTCACACCCTCACTTATCCCCTCTCCCTCCCTCACTCACCCTCCCTCACTCATTCTGTCCCCCTCCCTCTCTCACACCCTCACTCAGCCCCTCTTCATCCCTCATCCCGTCCCTCACTCATCCCCTCTCCCTCCCTTTCTCATCCCCTCCCTCTTTTACTCATTCCTTACTCCTTCCTTCCTTCTCTAAAACCCCTCACTCTCTCACACCCATACTCACCTCTCCTCCTCTCAACCCCTCACTTTTTCACCTCTCCCCCCTTTAACCCACTCACTCTATTTTTCAGTCTCTCACCAGGTGAAGATGAGGCAGAGGAGGGTGCTGATAAGTATGAGCACCTGATTGAACATGGCTGAGTGGGTGCGCTGGATGGCTCTGTGTAGGTCATTCTGAAAGACACACACACACACACACACACACACACACACACACACACACACACACACACACACACACACACACACAGTCATTGCATTTCTTTCCACAACTAAAAAACTATAAAAAATGTAACTTGATATAAACAGAAATGATGCAAATTGTTATGGTGCATTTGTTAAATTAACAAATATTAAAGATGGTGAGTTTAATTATAAGGACAAATCATGCTACAGATATAAGACAAGCTTTAGTAACTCATTTTAGCTTATTTTTGACTAATTAGCATTTCCTAGCATAGCAAGCTCCACCCCTGATAACAAAGGGGCGGAGCTTACTGAACTAAAACAATACATGCTGACAGAAGGTCACAGTAGTGTGAAGAAAAAACGCATGGCACAGCAAAGACACATAAATGTCAGAAAGACTGAGCGCCGGAAATCACTAAAAGTTAGACTGCGGAAAAGAGCGAGAACGAGAGCGAGAGAGAGAGAGAGCGAGAGAGAGAGAGAGAGAGAGAGAGAGAACATCAGGATTCCTGTTTCATTCTCTTTTCTCATGATTGAGTGTTCATCGGTTTCCTCCTGATCTCGTATATCATAATCATGAGGCAACAGATTTTTTCCTGAGATCTCAAGCTAATGATTTTTTCCCCCTGCAAACCTTTAATTAGTTTGAGACCTTGTAAAGAGCAAACTTAATTTTCCTGTAATGATATAAATAAATAACGAGAACAAATGATCATAATGAATTACCTTGGTGAAAAACAACAACAACTAAAACAAGACATGCACGTAGCATTACTGAATACTGAATTCTCCAATCTGGTCAGAAGCGGATGAGTCGTTCTTCACAACAGCAGCTCTGACTGTAGTGTCAGTTGTTTTTTTTTTTTAATGTGCTGTTCCTGATGTGAGAGACATACAGATAGACAGACAGGCAGACAGACAGGAAAAGAGAGAGAGAGAGAGAGAGAGAGAGGCAGACAGACAAAGACAAAAAGATAGAGAGAGACAGACAGAGACAGACAGACAGAGTATGTGGAGCGAAAAAGAGGCAAAGAGAAAGAGAGACATGAAGACAGACAGACTAAGAGACGGCTGAAGGAGGAAGGGAGAGAAACTGGACAGACAGACAGATTGGAAGGCAGAGAAAGAGAGATTATGGAAAGAAATAGCGACAGAGAGAGAGAGGGGAAAAGATGAGAGAACTTGTGACTGATAACATCACCTAACTTGTTTATGGATGTTTAAATTACATTTAACTAGAAACTGATGACATGATGTCTTGTTCTCAAAATAAACAGAATACCATTAAACTCATTTTCTGTGGTAAAAGAGGAATAAAACACTTCCTGGGTTGGTAACAGATCCCTTTACACTGCCACTGATCCTCTAACACCAAACCATGGTGGATTTTATCCTTTCATTCCTTTCTTAATCCATGCAACATAACGAACATGAACCTGCAGTAAATCTGCAGTAATTCTGAAAGATTGCTAATGTTTTCCTGGCTATAAGCTGCTACAGAGTCCTCATTAATCCAGATGTTCATTTCTCTAGCTTTTCAAACACAGGACTTTTATAAAATCTAATAAATAAAATAAACCCAGCAGCCAGAACAGTGCAATTCGTGCTAGTGTTGCTAATTGTTATTAGCGTCACGCTGTTCAGACGGTACGTGAGTTTTACCGGCTTACTCTTCGTCCTCTGAGATCACCTGCTGTCGCTGTTTTTCTCCACACACAGAAACAAAGGAGAGGAGGATGATCGTGATAAGAGACAGCCGTGAGGGGAAATAGGAGTGATATATATGTTGTTTTTTCTCTTTACTTACGATCATGTTTTCCAGGGCATGTTTGGCCAGCCAGCAGTTCAGAAAGACGGGAATGAACAAGTTTCGAAGCGAAGGTAAAATCACCTGAGAGGAAATAAAGAAGAGGAGAGAAAAGAACACTTAATAACCTCTTTAGAAAGACGCCTAGCAGGATCTGACAGATTTCTATCGCATACAACACTTTTCATTTCAATTATTTGCACCGCTTACGCTCACTAATTATCTAGAACCATCTAGAGAGTGAGAAAGAGAGAGAGAGAGAGAGAGAGAGAGAGAGAGAGAGAGAGAGAGTGGGAGAGAGAGCATGAAAAAACCCCTGATGATAAAAAAAATTCATTTGTTTTCTCCAGATCTCAAATCTCAATATCCTGAGACCTGTAGCTAATAAAACCTCTCCCAAAAATAACAACTTATTTAATCACATCTTATCTTTAAAAAAAACCAAAAAAAAAAACCACGTCTCATCGTTCTGTAACGTGACTCCAACGAATCGAGATTAAAGGAGAACAAATGAAATGAACTCAATACCTCAGTGAAACAAAAGACGTAATATATTGGTGCTGATTATTGCTCATTTTCTAGAACAGCCGCTCGGACAGACGCACAGATTACATCAGGTGAAAGAAACCAGCACTAATTAGCAGCAAGCATGGTGAATGCTAACATTAGTGAGCCTCGTCTGACAAAGCTAGTGAACATGTGAAAGTGAATCTAGTGAAACAAACAAAAGCGAATCTAGTGAAACAAACAAAAGTGAATCTAGTGAAACAAACAAAAGCGAATCTAGTGAAACAAACAAAAGTGAATCTAGTGAAACAAACAAAAGCGAATCTAGTGAAACAAACAAAAGTGAATCTAGTGAAACAAACAAAAGAGAATCTAGTGAAACAAACAAAAGCGGATCTCGTGAAACAAACAAAAGTGAATCTAGTGAAACAAACAAAAGAGAATCTAGTGAAACAAACAAAAGCGGATCTCGTGAAACAAACAAAAGCGAATCTAGTGAAACAAACAAAAGTGAATCTAGTGAAACAAACAAAAGCGGATCTCGTGAAACAAATAAAAGTGAATCTAGTGAAACAAAAGTGAAACTAGTGAAACAAACAAAAGTGAAACTAGTGAAACAAACAAAAGCGAAACTAGTGAAACAAACAAAAGCGAAACTAGTGAAACAAACAAAAGTGAATCTAGTGAAACAAACAAAAGCGGATCTCGTGAAACAAACAAAAGAGAATCTAGTGAAACAAACAAAAGTGAATCTAGTGAAACAAACAAAAGCGGATCTCGTGATACAAATAAAAGCGAATCTAGTGAAACAAACAAAAGTGAAACTAGTGAAACAAACAAAAGTGAAACTAGTGAAACAAACAAAAGCAAAACTAGTGAAACAAACAAAAGCAAAACTAGTGAAACAAACAAAAGTTAACCTAGTGAAACAAACAAAAGCGAATCTAGTGAAACAAACAAAAGCGAATCTAGTGAAACAAACAAAAGCGAAACTAGTGAAACAAAAGTGAAACTAGTGAAAAAAACAAAAGTGAATCTAGTGAACCAAACAAAAGCGAAACTAGTGAAACAAACAAAAGCGAATCTAGTGAAACAAACAAAAGCGAATCTAGTGAAACAAACAAAAGCGAATCTAGTGAAACAAACAAAAGCGAATCTCGTGAAACAAACAAAAGCGAAACTAGTGAAACAAACAAAAGCGAATCTAGTGAAACAAACAAAAGTTGACCTAGTCAAACAAACAAAAGCGAATCTCGTGAAACAAACAAAAGTTGACCTAGTGAAACAAACAAAAGCGAATCTAGTGAAACAAACAAAAGCGGATCTAGTGAAACAAACAATAGTGAATCTAACTGAACAAGCAAAAATGAATCTGTTGAACCAAGCAATATCAAAATCTCACAGCCAAACCAGATTCGACTACAAACTCCCATCTAATCTAATGACACTTGGTGTTAAATACTTTTTATTTAAGAACATCTACTCAGTGGATGTGTTTAAAGGACACAGCACACGCATCAGATGAGTTACAGTCACTAATGAATATGAGTTAATCAGTGGAAATATAGTTCCCCTCATTGTGCTGAGTGTTTTGATATGTCACATGTCCATGTTGTGTGGTGTTGCATATAAATGATCAATAAGCGTGAGAATAAAAAAAAAATTAACAAAAGGTATTGGCACCTCTGTGTATTGGCAGCGTTGCACCACACCACAGTATCTATTTATACTATTAAACTAATCCTAGCATCCAAATATCACCCAATTTGAGCATTCACCGAATGGCAGATTGGCTGTAACGACTTTCTGGGAGGTTTGATGAGGACGGACATGATGGACAGTAAATCACCTGCTACAGCCTTCACGGTCGCTACATCTCACTAAAATTGTTCTGATGGTTTTTAATCGTACCCTGACTGATGACTGGAATGTTCCGGTTGTATAAGAAATCAGAGACTCACAGTGATGACGAAAGGGACAGCGCTGATCATCTCCAAGATGAACGGGACACGTAAAACTTGCTCCCACACGTTACCCTGGAAACAAATACAGTACAATATATGAATGAAAGGTCAGTGTTTGCATGTGTGTAAATTACAAGTGTGAAACGTTCCTCTACCCGGGATTTACGATAGACCATAATCCTCTTTGCAAGGTGATTGGATGTGGTGCACCATTATTATGTTATGGATTATGGTTCTGCTTCTCTGGAAACCTTTTGCTGAGCTATGACTTGTACAGTAATGGTATATGTGGTCATTTACATTAATAACATTTGGCAGATGCCCTTTTCCAGTGTGACTTAAATGTTCATCTCATTTTATACAATTGAGGGTTGGGGAGAGGCTGCCTGGCTCAGTGGTCCAGCGGTGGACCTGGGATTTAAACTCACAACCTTCTAATCAGAAGTGCCCAGTGCCCCCCACAACCCCCCAAACACATAATACTACGTAGTAACATTTACTAATGATACTGAAACACTGAACTTGTCCTCAGCATTAGTTTGAAGCAGGGCACCAACCACACTTATACAGTATTTAAACCCAGGGGCAAATTAAAGCCTCTCGTCCACCAGGAGGTAGTAGGAAACCAGAAAAAACCCATACAGACACGAAGAGACCATGCACAGAAACTCAGCCTGGTAAACCCAGAGCTGGGGATGGAACCAGAAAACATGAAGCTGTGAGGCGACCCATTGGGTCTAGATCTGTACGAGTAGAATACAATGACAAACAATTCTTAGTATCAGACAAAAGCTTGAGCAGGGATGTAGTCTGCAAGACAGCCAGCAGGGCCTTTATTTGTGACCCACACAAGTTCGGCGTGGGCAGTAAGGATTTGTTGGTTACAGCAGAAATCAATAAAGGGTGGATAGAGAACGAGAGAAGGAAGGAAGGATGGATGGATGGATGGATGGGGAGAAAGAACTTCAAAGAAGACGTAAGAAATCAAAGCGACGACACCGTCGAGGGGTTCTGAAGTGGACGAACATCGTCCTCTCCACTCATCCGGCACAAGAGCTCTCAATAAACGGAGAGCTTGGTTGGTACATCTCTCTCTCTCTCTCTCTCTCTCTCTCTCTCTCTGCTTCTCAACCTCTCTTCTCCCATCCATCCTCTTTGATCCCTCATTGAAGCCTGAAGAGGTTTCACGCACACCTTGAGGTGCAGAAAAAAACATTAAGCCTGACCTGAGAAAGTGAACACGAAGTCAGCGGAGCTACAGTACCAATCACCAGAAATAGCCCGGGTCTGCGTCAGACTTCTTTTATTTCTCAGAAAATGATGCTGGATTTGGTGCAGCACAATGTTGTGCTCAATCGTTGTCTTTTTCATGTGACAGGAGATGGATTTCTTGTTGCTGGATGAATGTTCTGAAGCTCATTCATTGCCCAATAGGCAGCTTGCGCAGGAGCCGAAGGAAACGTAGCGGTGTACGTCAAAAATAGAGATGCGACTTTCCATTTCTGTGGCGATTTAGAATCTCTGTCACGCTTCTGCGGTGATCTCCACGAATCAGACTCATTTGCAGGATAAACAGTTCTAGGCTTTTTGAACCACTTGAACGCAAACATAACTTACACATGAGATAAAAATAAACAGAACACGAGCAGCGAGGAACATGAAGGCGCCGGTAAAGCAAAAGACACGACAGGGATAAACATAACAAAATGTGACATTAAACAACGACTTAAGAGACAAGTGACTCTTTCATCCCTCTGCTGCGGCTCCCCGTAGATTTGGAAAATAAATATTTAATTTCAATTTATTGTATTTTAGTTAGCTAGTTTTTTTTTTAAAAAAAACTGTAATTCTAAATTCTAAGATTAAGATGCTCTTGTAACATTAAAATAAACCCTGTTTAATTTGTTTGTCGCTCAAAATACGCGTCATAACCGCCAACTTGCGAAATCCGACACAGAAGCAGACGCGTTCTTGGTTCGCTGCAGCCGGGAAGTTAAAATTTTGATGTCATGAATACGAAGAGGACTCGATTAGACGTTGGACATTTTATTTGACAGTAACCTTCAACCCAGTGTCTTTTTTGTTAAAGTTCATTCATTCATTCATTCATTCATTCACTCATTTTCTACTGCTTATCCGAACTTCTTGGGTCACGGGGAGCCTGTGCCTATCTCAGGCGTCATCGGGCATCGAGGCAGGATACACCCTGGACGGAGTGCCAACCCATCGCAGGGCACACACACTCTCATTCACTCACACACTCACACACTACGGACAATTTTCCAGAGATGCCAATCAACCTACCATGCATGTCTTTGGACCGGGGGAGGAAACCGGAGTACCCGGAGGAAACCCCCGAGGCACGGGGAGAACATGCAAACTCCACACACACAAGGCGGAGGCGGGAATCGAACCCCCGACCGTGGAGGTGTGAGGTAAACGTGCTAACCACTAAGCCACCGTGCCCACTTACGGTTAGTTCAAACTGTTCAAAATATTTTTGTTTGCCTGCAGAAATAAAATTTACTGGATAGCAGTTCATTGATTTCATAAATGCAACACTACAGTTTTTTCTACACTTTCTATAAAGGTAAAAAACGATATATGCAGCGTTATCTTCATTTTAGATGTTAAAAGGGTTATGTGGCTCCCTGTGTTTTTTTTTCTTTGGGAAACGGCTCCAAATGGCTCTTTGAGTGTTTAAGGTTGCCGACCCCTGCATTAGGGAAAATGGGAAGCAGGTGATGAGACAGGAAATAGAACAATAGAGAGGGCATGACACAAAATATGTGAGCAATCACAAACACATGACAAGACAAGAAGTTATAAAAAAAGATGCCTGCCAGTACCCCATCTGTCCCTGTGGTTCCTGATACTCAGCCATGTCATAACCTCCTGGCAGAGGAGATCTCCATGCTGAGATCCTCCATGCTGAGATCTCTTGGTACTTTTTTTTTTTAAAGATGGTGACTTAGAGGTTAGCATGGCTGGTGAAGTGAAGTGACGTGACATAAGGCTAAGTACGGTGACCCATACTCAGAATTCGTTCTCTGTGTTTAACCCATCCAAAGTGCACACACACATACAGCAGTGAACACACACACACACACACCGTGAACACACACCCGGAGCGGTGGGCAGCCATTTATGCTGCGGCGCCCGGGGTGCAGTTGGGGGGGCTCAAGGGCACCTCAGTCCTGGTATTGCCGGCCTGAGACGCGAACCCACAAGCTTAGGGTTAGGAGTCAAACTCTCTAAGCATTAGGCCACGACTTCCCAAAGTCCCACCTCCACCGTGGGTGTGCAGTTTGCATGTTCTCCAGCTTTCCTCAGGGTTCTTCAGCTTTCTCACTCAGTCCACAGACATGCGTTTTAGGCTGATTGACATCTCTAAATCTGTAGTGTGTAAATGCGTGGTGCAATTGTGTGCTTCGTTAGGCTGGCATCATGCCCAGGGTGTACCCTGCCTTGTGGATTGTGACACAACCCTAGATTGTGTCTCCTGGGCTAAACTGGGATAGGCAGCGACCTAATAGGATAAGTAGTGTAGAATATGGATGGATGCACCACGTTACATAATCCAAGATAATACATAATGGGCCACTGGGTGGGCAGAGTTATATGGTGATATATAGTAGTAGTAAACCTGTATGATCCGTGGGGGTAATAATACGACACAAAAATGATCGTGAAATCTTGGTTGAGCTGACTGGAAGGTTCAGAAAGGACAAATTCGCTTGCGATTTAGTTTCAGGGTGTTGCAATCCCATGTCTCTTACCTTGTAGCTCAAGTAGACAAGCAACATGGTTTCTGAAAAGCTGATGAAAGCCACAAGGACCTGGTGAGAAAGAAAGGAGAGAGAGAGAGAGAGAGAGAGAGAGAGAGAGAGAGAGAGAGAGAGAGAGAGAGAGAGAGAGAGAGAGAGAGAGATGAGTAAAGTCTAACAGTGTGGGAGGAAACAGTGGGCAGCAATAAAAGTGCTTACTGTGAAATGTCTGGACCGAGTGGCCATAAGTACAAAACAGCAATGACACACAGGTCCTGTGTGTGTGTGTGTGTGTGTGTGTGTGTGTGTGTGTGTGTGTGTGTGTGTGTGTGTGTGTGTGTGTGAGTGTTTCCATGTTGTGAAATCTGTGTGCTTTTATTTGTCCACATAAGACTGTAATTCCCAGATTTTGTACCAGAGCTGGTGTGATATCTATACAATGTGCTCTGTGTGTGTGTGTGTGTGTGTGTGTATGTGTGTGTGTGTGTGTGTGTGTGTGTGTGTGTGTGTGTGTGTGTGTGTGTGTTAGAAAAAGGTTAATTGATCTGACCTGGAGCACCCAAAGTGGCAGAGGTCTGTTCACCCAGATAATGAGGGACCTGTTGGCAAAAGAGGTTGTTATTGGAGGAAACCGAGCGAGACACCGAGAGAAAAACGTAAAGCAAGGACAAGGAACTCATCACACAGTTCAGTGTTTCCACTCAGATTAAAGGCCTCGGAAGTTTCAGAAACAGCAAAGAGAGCTGAATTTTCGATCGATGAAATACTACAGTAAGGAAAGTTATGCAGAAAATGTGAAAAAAAAACCTATCTGAGTTTGTAGAAACTTTCCTTTTTTTTCCTTTCCTTTTTTTTCCATTTTCTTTAATTTCCTTTTCCTTTCCTTTCTTTTACTTTCCTTTCCTTTCCTTTTCTGTTTCCTATTTCCTTTCCTTTTCTGTTTCCTCTTTCCTTTCCTTTCCTTTCCTTTCCTTTCCTTTCCTGACCTGCTTTTTAGATGAACAAACACTTGGAGCATCTCAGAAAGCAGAAATGGGTTTTATTTAATTCCCTAGCTTCATAATCCTTAACAGCACGCTCATAACTTAGCTGTGATTGTAGTGTAGCTTGAACGTACACTAAACTATTGGAACAGCACTCGCATCTGTTTCAGTTAATCATAGGACGAAATAAACGGTTTCCTGTTTACTGTAAAAAAACAAAAAAAAAAAACACCTTTCTATCCAGATGTAAGTGTAAAACTCATCAGCAAACATCTTGTACTTGAATTGATCCAAAACAGCATGAAGTCAAAAAGCCATATCAGAGAATTGCCACTTACACTATAATCTATTATTATCAGGAGCAAAATCTACCATAAACACGAACGCAGCACGATTTCTCAGCACGCCTCCGAGTCCGTAAACCCGAAAACGTTTATAAACCGTAATTCGAAAACTGAACATCCGTCTCACAAATCGCTATAGCGCTAATTTGTCCAAATGAACGAGGTGGTAACAGTGCAACCCAGCGTGAGAGACACACACGCACTCGACTGCTCCCTCTTATTAAAACGCAGAGCACCGGGGACGACGTCCTGCCTAAATATAACCTTTCATTATCGTATCTGGAGTCCCCTCGCTCCGCTCCTTTCCTCCGTCACTGTTGACGTCGATAAGATCGATACAGTAGAGCTGAGAGCAGAGCGAGCTTTCCTGCTGCTCGGGATTGGATCATACGCACTGCTCAGGGGTTGGGGAGAGTCACACCAGGCCTCATGCTGATGTAATGAGAATGTATTATTATCGCTGGCCAGCGGCACAAAGTCTGCCGGTCCTTTCAGGAGACGAAAGATGGGTCGATAGAGATTTGTTTTTTTCTCCATCATTAAAGGAAGATTGCTGATCTTTTTTTATTTTTTTTATCTGAAGTCACACACACTTACCAGTCAAAATGGCTTTTGTTCTGTGCAGAGGCATTCTGTCTGAGACAGCCAGGACTGTAGGGAAACACACACACACACACACACACACACACACACACACACACACACACACACACACACACACACAAATAAAGAAACTCCCAGTAGCTGGGGCTCGATACTGATATTCAAGCTCCTATAAATCACTCTGATCTGCATCCTCGCTCCAAACATGCGATCTTTAGTCGAGGTTTGTGGAGTTGTATGTAGGCGATGAGAAGGGAATTGGGAGTCTTCTTATATATATATATCATATATATCGATCTCAGAGACAGAGAGCCAGGAGCGAGCACCGAGAGCACACGAGAGAGAGAGGAGAGAGAGAGCGAGAGAGAAAGAAGAGAGAGAGAAGAGAGAGAGAAAGAGAGATGAGATAGAAGAGAGAGAAAAGAGAGAGAGAGAGGTAGATATAGAGAAAGATGAGTAGAGAAAGCGAGGGATAGAGGCGAGGGGAAGAGAAGAGAGAGAGAAAGATGAGTAGAGATAGAGAGAGAGACTAAAGAGATAGAGTAAAGAGAAGGAATGGGAGAGAGAGAAATAGAGAGAGAAAGAGTGATGGCGAATAGAGGATAGAGATAGTATGATGACTGTATAGCATTTGATATAGATAAAATATGAGGTAGGTATAAGTATAGATATAGAAGATGCTATATGAGTATATCTAGACATATACTATATCAGGATAGATGATGAATATATCTCTCTCACTCTCTCCATCTGTTTCTCTCTCTCTGTCTCTGCCTGTATCTCTGTCTCTGTCTCTCTCTCTCCATCTGTCTGTTGCTCTCTCTCTCTCTCTGCCTGTATCTCTCTCACTCTCTCCATCTGTTTCTCTCTCTCTGTCTCTCTCTGTCTCTCTCTCACTCTCTGCCTGTATCTCTCTCTCTCTCTCTCTCTCTCTCTCTCTCTCTCTCTCTCACTCTCTCTGTCTGTTTCTCTCTCTCTGTCGGTTTCTCTGTCACTCTCTCTCTCTCTCTCTCTGTCCTCACCTGTGCCTGGGTTCATTCTCACTTTGTAATGACATTGTCAGAACTTTTCCAATTACGCCGACTGCTGGAACCTGGATCTTGGAATACGACCCGGGATTCGTCGACTCGTATCAAAACAGTGCTTCATAACAGTTACAAAATGTAAAGGAAAAAAAAAAAGAAGTGACTTACATTTTATCCCCTTTTTATACAGCCCAGGGCCTTGCTCAGGGATTCAAATCAGTGCTCCAACACCTTAACCACTAGGCTACATCATCCCACCTATTATCAATCCTTAAGCATCAATTACTACAGGGTCAAATTGTCTCGTGCAGGTCCCAGGGCTTTATCTATTTTCTACATGGTGTCACATGGAGTCTATCTGAGGGGACTCAGCTAGAGATGCCAATCAGCTTGAACATATGGCTTTGGACTGATTTAAACCTGAGAACCCTGAGGAGACCCCTAAAGCAGCGGTCCCCAATCCCCGGGCCGCGAGAGAAATACACCACAGTAAATAAAATGGAAATAATTTAATGTTGCTTGGGCGGCCCGGTACCATTAAATTATTTCCATTGTATTTACTGTGGTGTATTTCTCTCGGGTTTGTGTGACTTTCCATGGACGAGAGGTTAACCGGGAGCTGAGAGACGTCACCTAAAGCCGCACCGATACCGCGCATGCGCAAAATATCGTGATATCGGGCCGGGTTTAGGTGACGCCTGGAGCTGAGCGGCTGCGAGCGGCAGTGGTGTTGTAGCTTTGGTGGAGAGAGAAGGTGTGTATCGCTCTTCTCTCTGTTCACCGGTACTTTGTCATGTTTAACAGTGCTTGGTGTACGTGTATATTGTGTTTGCTCAAATTTAACCCACAGATTAGCAAAAATGAGCAGGAAACAGACGTCGTTAGAAAGTTAGAAACTCTGCCGGTGTTCTGGATTAAAGTCATGGCGGAATACCCTGAGATTGTCACCACAGCACTTACATCCCTATCGCCATTTCCGACATGCTATCTGTGTGAAGCGGGGATTTCTGCAGTGACGGCAACCAAAACAAAACCACGGAATAACCTGGACATAAGCGACACACTTCGGGTGTCATTGTCTCCTGTTACCCCAGATGGAACCGTCTCGTTGTAAAGAAACAAGCTCAGGGTTCTCCTTGATTTCGCGTTGTAGTGTAATGATTAATTTTAATTTAATTGTATTGCCGCCACCCCCCACCCCCAGCGGGCCGCGGTAAAATGATCAAACATTGACCGGTCCGTGGCGAAAAAAAGGTTGGGGACCACTGGGCTAAAGCACTGAGAGAACATGCAAACTCAACCCACACACATGGAAGAGACGGGAATCAAACACACAACCCTGGAGGTGCAAAGCGATTGTGCTAACCACTGAAGCTCTTTGTTTGCTCTCCCCAGTGCCGGATTTATCATACCATCCGGTTCTGGATTGTAATTGGTTGAAAGGGGTCGGTTAATGGGTCGATTAGGGGACGGGGCAGTAGTGGATAAGACTCTGGGTTGTTGATCTAAGGATCAGGGTTCAAGCACTGCCAAGCTGCCACCATTGGGCCCTTGAACAAGGCCCTTAACCCTCTTTGCTTCAGTGTCAATGTATCATGTTTGACCCTGTGCTGTGACCCCAACCTCTAAAGTTGGGAAATGTGAAGAAAACATTTCACTGTGCTCCTTAATTTAAGGAAGGAGTCTTCAGTGTCAGAGCTTCAGAACAGTCAGGAGTAAAGATGTTCTTTAGGATAGAGAAAGAGTTTGTTTAATTTCCTTCCTTTTTAACATCAAAAGAGAGAAGAAAAAAGAGAGCGAGATAGATAGATGGAGGTTAGGGAGGAAATGCTTGTGTGATATGCAACTATGAACGGATAAAAAGTATGACAAGTTGTTGGACGATAACTGTATACGAGTCTTAGGAGACACCGGGACCTGCTTTGAGGGGAATATGGAGGTAACAGTAACTAGTTTGATTAATTAAGTGGTTAAAGCTCTGGGTTGTTGATCAGAGGATCGGTGTTCAAGCCCGAGCACTGTCAAGCTGCACTGTTGGGCCCTTGAGCAAGGCCCTCAACTCTCACTGGGGCCTTCAAAGTTGGGATATGTGACGAAAGATGTAATGTATATGTGACAAGAAAATGCTTCTATTATTATTCCTTACACACACACCCACACACACACACACACACACACACACACACACACACACACACACACACAAACACACGTCTCTCTCACCAGTCCTTCTGCTCCCGTGGGTCATCCAGCAGAACTCGGACGATGTACAGCAGGCAGCTCACCACCTTCAGGAAGAAGTTGAAGAGGCGCACTCTCAGACCTGCGGTGAGAGACAGAGACGCTCATCTGTTCAGCTCAAGAAAAAAAAAGAAAAGAAAAGAAAAGCAGACGACAACAACAACAACAACAACAACAACAACAACAACATCAACAAACAGAGGTCCAGAGTGCACCACAACGAGTGACACGGCTAAGAGGTTAGCGACTGACACAGCTCACTGAACTTCACCAAAACACCAAAGAACCAAACAGAACAGTAGACTCAGAGCACAACAACAACAACAACAACAACAACAACAACAACAACAACAACAACATCAACCAAACCAACAAGACCCAAAGCAGCAGCAGCAGCAGCAGGTTACAGGACGCGCAACTGGCCACGATGTCTGAGGGAACTCACTGGATCTCTGGTTTTTGATGAAGAAGAGCTTCAGACGCTCCTTAAACGTGTTCTCGTTCACGTAAAACTCGACCTGGACTCTGGGAAAAAAAAACAGAAAGACGGATGTTTATATAACAAAGCACGGAAATGGAGAAAAAGTGTGTGCCTGTGTGAGTGTGAAAGAGTAATTACAGTCATATGACAAGGCATAAATTAGAGCAGAATGCAGAACTGTGTGTGTGTGTGTGTGTGTGTGCGGTAAAGGCTAATGACTCTGAGAGGAAATGATGTCCTCCTTGCTCTTGGCACAAACAGGCCTTGCTGTTTTCTGCCAGTTAAACACGGAGGAATAACAATCTTTCCGATTCTCAGACCTCCAGCAGAGCCGGTGATTGCTGCCTACGTTCTGTTCCCCATGATCCTTCACTGCTCTGGGACCTGGATTAGCACACCTCCACCGGAGATAATAGTGTGGTACAGGGCGATGTGTGCACGCACACGGCAACACACGGCACACACAGACATGACACGACCCGGCGAGCGTGAAGCGAACGTATCTCCGGTTTATTTACAGTACAGTAGTTTATTCTTTCCCCGGTCTGCACTTTACCTCAGAGGATCTGCTTCATATTCCACAGATATCTCAGTAGGGGAAAGAAAGTCCTGCCACAACAACAACAACAACAACAACAACAACAACAACAACAAGCTCTGTCTATAAAGCACACGCTGTACAGTAAAGTCGATCCGGAAATCAAATGCAGCGATAAATCAAGTGTTTTAAACCTTTAAAACAAAAGCAAACACACAGCTAGAGAAGTTAGTAGTTTTTTCTCTCTCTCTTTTTTTTTTTTTTAAATTATCTTATAATTATTTAATTCATTATAATTCAATCCTTAAATACTGAAATCTCAATAATACTGATAACCTGGCTGAAAAGAAAATGCCTGAATAAAAACATAAGAAAGCTACTACATTGTTTTTAATAAAAAGGAAACTGGAGTATATAAGTTTTTATTTTAAGTTCTTCGTACATCCCAGTTGAGGAGGTTGGGGTCAGAGTGCAGGGTCAGATATGATGCAGCGCCCTGGAGCAGTGAGGGTTCGTTGCCCAACAGGAGGCACTTATTTTTCCCAGGATTTCAGAATGGCGTAACAGGTATTGCGTCATCGGGTAGACGTGGCCTATTTGATAATCTAACCCTAACCCTAACCGTAGTTTTTGGTTGTTTATTCGTTTTCAAAAATAGCTTAACTGTAAGATAATAAGTTGGCACGGTGGCTTAGTGGTTAGCACGTTCGCCTCACACCTCCAGTGTCAGGGTTCGATTCCCACCTCCGCCTTGTGTGTGTGGAGTTTGCATGTTCTCCCCGTGCCTCGGGGGTTTCCTCCGGGTACTCCGGTTTCCTCCCCCGGTCCAAAGACATGCATGGTAGGTTGATTGGCATCTCTGGAAAAATTGTCCGTAGTGTGTGAGTGTGTGTGTGTGTGAATGAGAGTGTGTGTGCCCTGTGATGGGTTGGCACTCCGTCCAGGGTGTATCCTGCCTCGATGCCCGATGACGCCTGAGATAGGCACAGGCTCCCCGTGATCCGAGTGGTTAAGCGGTAGAAAATGAGTGCATGTAAGATAATAAATCATAATAGATATAAAATATAAAATCTACCTGTATGACTGTTTTGTCCTTCATTATCCATCATAGGTTTGCTCTTTTTTTTTTGAAAGAGGGCATTTTCTAATACCTCCAAAAACACGCCCACTTTACGTCGTGGTAACAAAACCCCTGGAATTTAGTGAATGCCTTCCCAACAGTGGCAGCTTGGGAGAGATGGACCTTAAACCCCAGGTCCTACGATCAAGGACCCAGAGCCTTAACCTCTTGAGCCACCACTGCCCATAAATACCTCCATTACATGAGTGTCTTTACTGGGAGGAGTTTATCAGAGAATCCTGTGCTTGTGATTTCCTACATTTTTTTTTGTTCAGCGCATTACATTTCTCCTGATTATCTGATTGTCTGAGCCATGGCTCGTTCTCCAGATTCTCCTCAGGTCTGTTTGCTCTGTGATTTCCTGTGTTACTGCAGACTGACGTTCAACCTTATGATGAGTTTTACCTTGGACGTTAGAATTTTTTTGTATTGAATGGATCCTGTCTAAGAGGGAAGCTTCAGGAAAATAAGAGTTTCTTGGAAAAGAGATCAGAAAGAATTTGTAGCTGTGTTCTTATTTTCCGTATATCAAATTTAGCATAAGTTCATCAGTTAAGTATTTGAACCCTTTCAGGGTGGCACAGATCCTGAAGCCTATCCCAGGAACGCCAGGAACGAGGTCGGAATATTCCCAGAACGAGACAACAGTCACAAACCTCCTCACACATTAACATCATTTAGCAGACGCTTTTATGCATTTTTATACAACTGAGCAATTGAGGGTTAAGGGCCTTGCTCAGGGGCCCAGCAGTGGCAGCTCGGCGGACGTAGGAATCGAACTCACAACCTTCCGATTGGTAGCCCAACACCTTAACCACTAGGCTACCATATCCCAAACCACACCGAAAGGCAAAACCTGTACTGTAAACAGAGATTAGGATGAAAATCAGTGGAGTGTTCCTTTAAAATGAAACACACACACACACACACACACACACACACACACACACACACACACACACACACACACACAAATCTTTTTTTCATGACATGACAGCAGATGAAAGATAAAAGCCGTATCAATTTTGCAGTAGCCAGTGACCTACACACGACGGTCAGAACGGACACATGCTCCCTAATCCCTACTATCTTTAAGCTCCCTTACACACAACAGAAACATGTTGCTATGGTGACAGAGAGCATCTCTCACTCAGTCAATTATGGAAACACACACACACACACAATAAAAGTTAGTGTGTTAGGTAGACAGTCATACAGTCCTGCATGCAGTGATTAGCACAATGAGAGTGTTGGTCGTCTTTTAATGGGGAATCGTTTGAAAATGATTCAGTCGACTGAGAAGAATGAGTCACGACATTGTGTACTGTGTACAATGTGTGTGTGTGTGTGTGTGTGTGTGTGTGTGCGCGAGAGAGAGGGATAGAGAGAGAGACGAAACAAAAACAAGAATGCCACAAAAAAGCCTTCTTGACATACATCAAAGTCAAAATCTGATTATCATGCTCAGCTGTCGACACGGCCGTGTTCGGCAGAATCCCTTTTGCTGCTCGCCGGTATTACAGTCATTAACCTCAATCTGTAGCCTCGTCATTACAGAGCTAAATCATTTGTAGCTAATTAGCTGAAAACGTAATTGTTCTTGGTCAGACAGAACAGGCAGCGCTGAAGCCGCTAAATAAACCTTTTAATTAATGGCAGGGATCCATGTCTGAAGCTCCCCGATGGAACGAGCTTGCTAATTACGAATAATTATGGTAATCAAATCCGGGATCAGGGCAACGAGTGGACCTGCGCGTTACAGAGCATCTCCGAATCGGTGCCACCTGGACAGCTGTTTAGTCAGGGAAAGTATGTCCTACTGCAGCAGGAAAGCCTCGGACTGAGTGTCCTGAGATCACGTATCGATTCTACGTGTGTCCGGGAGCCAAGAGAAGAAAATGGAAAGCCATGGTCTCTCCGCTCTGTCACATACAGCGTCACCGGCCAATCGTGAGCCTCTGTAAGCTCACGTATGTGGAAGAGCGCAAACGGCTCAGCATGAAAAAAAAAAAAAAACAGAGTAAAAGGATGCCGTGGTTTTACACAGCACAGATGAGACACGGGTCCGTTTTCCACCTCCGTAGATCGAGGGCGTGTCTCAATCACCTCTCTAGATCCCTAGCTAGTGAATCAGTATAACATGTAGTGTCTCATTAGTGACTGTAAAAAAAACCAAACATATCGAATGACATACGTTAATCACACATGTCCCTGTCATGTACCTTCGAGCAGGGTCGTATGGTAGCTAGTAAATTTTTATTATTACATTTTTTAAATCATTAAAAAGTCTTCAGATGTCAAATACGGTTAAAAAGACAACAAGCTACTAACGTCTGTAGACGAAGTAGGTTTCGGGTGTTTGGTGCAGCTTTTTTGAGCTTGTTGAGACGTTCAGATTTCCAAGTAAGGAGTCGAACATACAGTACCGATAAATGTGGAAAGTGACCTCCGTCGTTTTGTTGTGCATTGTGGGATATTTTAGGAAGCCAAGGCTTCAGTAAAATGAAAGGATTTTAGGATCGAGAGAGAGACGGAATTTAACATGGCCGACTCTTTCCCGCTGAATGAGACCGAGCATAAATAATTCCAATGGGAGCCCCAATGGTGCTCATATAAAATACATACGTGTGTTTGAATTATACCTCAACAACATGTTGGCTCCTGAGAAGGTGTGAGTAAAGACAGAACATAAATACCAGTTTAAATACCGATGAAGCAGCAGTAAACATATAACACTCAAAGTGGTCGCTTAAAGCCAGGGGTCGGCAACCCGCGGCTCTGGAGCCGCAAACGGCTCTTTCATCCCTCTGCTGCGGCTCCCTGTAGATTTGGAAAATACATTTTTAATTTAAATTTATTTTACTTTAGTTAGTTAGTTTTTTTTTAAATGTCATTCTAAATTCTAAGATCATGATGCTTTTGTAACATTAAAATAAACCGTGTTTAATTTTTTTTTCGCTCAAAATATGCGTCATAACCGCCGACTTGCAAAATCCGACGCACAGAAGCAGACGCATTTTTAGTTTGACGCAGGTGACAAGTTAAAGTTTTGATGTCATGCAGGGCTGTGAAGTGTCACGCATCGAGAGTGACAGTCACGCATTTTGGTCTTTTCTCACGTTCTCCCGCCACACGTCGTATTTCTCATGCAGAAAAACTTTTTGTCTACTTTTTGAGAACACATTCAAGCGAGATGTGGTTGTGGTAGCCTAGTGTTTAAGGTGTTGGGCTACCAATCGGAAGGTTGTGAGTTCGATTCTTACGTCCACCAAGCTGCCACTGCTGGGCCCCTGAGCAAGGCCCTTAACCCTCAGTTAACCAGTTTTATAAAAATGAGATAAAATGTAAGTCGCTCTGGATAAGGGTGTCTGTTAAATGCTGTGAATATGAACATTAACAAGGAGTTTTCCAAATAACCGTCGCTGATACATCTCACACACACACACACACACACACACACACACACACACACACACACACACACACACACACTCTGACAGTGTGTAGAATTGAAACGCACCTTGAGCTGCATTTAAATATTTATAACGCTTGATCGCACGTCTTTGACGACCAGCACTGTCAACTTTTATTTTTTCTAGGAAAAAGAAGTTAATGCAGGCTGAAAAACACCCTTCAAGCCTCTAGATGAGGTCGTTACAACCTGATTCAATTCGATTCAATTCAATTCAATTCAAGTTTATTTGTATAGCGCTTTTTTACAATAGACATTGTCTCAAAGCAGCTTTACAGAACATAAACATAGAGCAGAAGGTAAACATAATTAATGATAAAGGAAATAACGAATAATAAAAGTAAAAGAATTGACAGAATAAAAATTCTAGATTATTATTAGTTGTATATAGTTCACAATGTGTATGTATTTATCCCCCTATGAGCAAGTCTGAGGTGACTCAGGCAGCAGTGGCAAGGAAAAACTCCCTTAAATTGGTAAAGGAAGAAACCTTGAGAGGAACCGGACTCGAGGGGGAGGAACCCATCCTCATATGGGTGACACTGGGGGTGTGATTGTAATATACAGTCAGTTAAATGTTGTATCGGTGTAAGGTTCATGGACGTGTTGTGATGTGTTGTGCGATGTAGAGTTTTTAACCCCATAAAGCAACACTAGCGCCCCCTGTGTCTCTGTTACACATCAGATGATGCAGTACAGCTAGTTCCAGTTAAACCTCCACAAGCGCCGATCCTCCACTACCACTGATTTATTTCTACCAGCCCACCCTCATATACTGTAACTGGCTGGAACCGAAGCCTGCTTTTGGGATATTGGTGTATTGACCACAGTGTCCTACTATTTAAAGGTTGTGTTTTGGGAATGAAGTCTGCTAAAGTTTCAGACACTGTAGAGAACATGCATACGTGCTGAATATAAATATCTCACCGAGAGGAAAGAGAAAAAACTTTCTTGCATGTTGGTGAAGCACCACATGAAATATACCGTACACACAGCACCATTCCTCTCTCTCTCTCTCTATTTCTCTATCTCTCTCTATCTCTCCGCCAAAGTCCCCATCGAGAGCCCTTCCACCCTCTCCGCTCGTCGGAGGGAAACCCTTTAGAGGGCCATTTCTCCTCTCCACAAACAGCTTTTCCACTTCAAGGTTCGACGAGCGCAGAGAACCCGAGCACGATAAACTGAGCTGTGGAACAATGTTACGACTGACGCTTTAATTCTGGGCAAAAAAAAGATACGTTAGCATCTCGTTAAAATAGTTAACTGGGAAAGGAAATGAGAACGAGTGCACAGACGGACACCCGATGATCTTCTGCACACGCGCTCTGATGGGACAATCGTGGATAACATTTATACCACTGTTATAAATTCAATTTATAATTAGATCGCATTCGAAACTAAATAACGATCATAAACAAAGCTGTTCCTGTTTATTTCTATACAAATGACCAGGGTGAATTGGTGAAGAAGCATTCGGAGTGTTGAAAGAATTTGCAATATATTTTGCTAAGTATCTTGAGTCTAAATATCTATAATTTAAAAATAATGTTTTTTTGAGACACTAGTGTCAGTATGGATTCTCTACATGATAATAAATAAATAATAATAAAAAACACACGAATAATTTAAAACACGTAAAGCGTGTAAGAGAGACTCAACTTAAAAATATATATTATATTATATTGTCAGGACTCAGCCTGGACTGTTGGCCATGTGCCTTTTGTTTACGTCCCTCGTCACGTGTCTGCCCCGCCTTCGTCTGCCCCTCCCTGTCTTCACACCTGTTCCTAATCGTGTCTCATTGTCTTTTTGTATTTAACTGTGCCGTGTTGCCTTGTGCGGCGTGGAATCGACTGTTGTCTTTGTCTGGTCTCGTCTGCGTTATGTTTCATGTTTTTTCGTTATTTTTGCCATCCTGCGTTTGGGTCCGCTTTTATTCTTATTATTTATATTATTTTCGTCTATTTATTTATATAAATGATTTATATATTTGGAATTCGTGATTTATTTTTAGTTATATAAATAATAAAATAAATAAATACAAAAATATTAGCTGTAAAAAAAATTTAAATAAATTAAAACCAGTAAGAAAAAAGAAGGACATTAAAGAAACAAAACAAAACAAACAAACAAACAAACAAAAAAAACAAGAAACAGAAAACATGCTGTCATGGAGAGTCAAACCAGAGCTAAAATAAATACCCATTTTATAAATAAATAAATAAATAAATAAATAAATAAATAAATAGATAAATAAATAAATCTTCTTTTGTGAAAAAAAATATAGCTCTAAAGTGTAATGGAGCCTAAAATTAATTAAACATCCTTCTGTGTATATAATTAGATATTCTCCCTTAAATGCAGGGGATTTCTTCTGCATTCGACTCTCTTTAAATCATCTTATTTAATTCAGGGTCTGATTGAGAAAGTGTCCAGTGAGTGAAGAGCTCTTTTACAGACCCCTGGTACAGATGTGATGAAACGCTCGAGCAGAGAAGAGCGAGAGGCTGCATTTAGGTGTCACTTACTGATGCGAAAGTTATTCTCAGCTTTTAAGTGCACTGTTATTCTTTAAATGAGCGCCGCTCTCACAAACCCCATTACACATCATCGAGCACAAACGCCTGGGCTGTGAAATCGACCCACGACCCACGATGCACCGCTGCAGTACAACAGAAAAAAGGTATAAATAATAAAGACATGCAAGCTAGAGAGAGAGAAATTTACATCAATTAAATATTTAATATTGATTATATGACCAAATATTACCTAATATATACACACACACAAACACACACACACACTGCGCATACACTCTCTCTCACACACACACACATACACACATACACTGCACATACACTCTCACACACACACACACACACACACACACACACACACACACACACACACACACATACACACATACACTGCACATACACTCTCACACACACACACACACACACACATACACACATACACTGCACATACACTCTCACACACACACACACACACACACACACATACAATACACACACACACACACACGCATATACACTCACACACACACTCACACAAATACACTCACACACAAACACACATATATACACACACACACACACAAACACACACACACAAACACTGCACATACACTCTCACACACACATACACACACACACAAACACACATATATACACACACACAAACACTGCACATACTCTCATACACAAACACACATATATACACACACACAAACTGCACATACTCTCATACACAAACACACATATATACACACACACAAACACTACACATACACACAAACAAACAAACACACACAAACACTACACATATTTACACACACACTACACACACATCAAATACTATACACACACACACACACACACACACACACACACACACACACACACACACACACACACACACACACACACACACACACACACACATTTTCATATTCACAGATTTATTACACCACAGGAAGAGAGCAGAGAAATGATTTTTTTCTGTTTTTTATTTGTTCTGTAATTTGGGTTCATGAATAAAATATAACTAATTCAGTTCATTGCACAATTTGCATCTTCAGCCATTTGATCTTAATGACTTGAGGTGTTGGAAGCTAATGGCAGGTCTAATTTTTATCCGTAGTTCCGCCGTGCGATCGGATACGCGCCGGATTAGACAGTCTGAGAGAGCGCTGATAATCGAACCTGTTCTGAAGGACGAGCTGTTGCTAAGCGCTAATGTTCTTTCATCTGACACAGTCACAATGATGTGCACAATAAACTTCTTTTATTCTCCTTCCTGTAATACTGAGTAATCGTGAGGATGGGAATCTCCGGCTGCATCCCAAACAACGCCATTAGTGTCACTGTAATTTAGACACACTATTTTACATGCATTGTGAAGATTGGGGTCTTGAATCGTCGTTGATTTTTTAAGCAGAAAGAGTGAAATCTTATAAATGTTTAACCTATTTCTCAACAAGTCCAACAGAGAAGCAGTGACTCGATGACTCAAAGTCCCAGAATGCAACGCGGCTCTATGAATCTCGGCTCAGTGTCGCGGTTATGCCATCGATCCGGATCTTGACTACGTTACCCATGAGTTACTCCACAGTTCAAGTTCTGATTTTTGTGTCATGTTTCTGTCGAATGTTGTGTGTTGTGTGTTTGTTGCGTTTCTGTTTACAGCCTTGTTCATAACCTGTAACTTTTGCTGGCTCTACAAATCTGAGACACTCTGCAAGATAGCGAGATACAAGGTGAAGAGAGTGGTGATGTCGGCTAAAGCAGTGGTCCCCAACCCCCGGGCCGCGGACCGGTACCGGTCCGTGGACCAAATGGTACCGGGCCGCTCAAGGAACATTAAATTATTTCCATTGTATTTACTGTGGTGTATTTCTCTCGGGTTTGTGCGACTTTCCATGGACGAGAGGTTAACCGGGAGCTGAGAGACGTCACCTAAAGCCGCACCGATACCGCGCATGCGCAAAATATCATGATATCGGGCCGGGTTTAGGTGACGTCTGGAGCTGAGCGGCTGCGAGCGGCAGTGGTGTTGTAGCTTTGGTGGAGAGAGAAGGTGTGTATCGCTCTTCTCTATGTTCACCGGTACTTTGTCATGTTTAACAGTGCTTGGTGTACGTGTATATTGTGTTTGCTCAAATTTAACCCACAGATTAGCAAAAATGAGCACGAAACAGACGTCGTTAGAAAGTTAGAAACTCTGCCGGTGTTCTGGATTAAAGTCATGGCGGAATACCCTGAGATTGTCACCACAGCGCTTACATCCCTATCGCCATTTCTGACATGCTATCTGTGTGAAGCGGGGATTTCTGCAGTGATGGCAACCGAAACAAAACAACAGAATAACCTGGACATAAGCGACACACTTCGGGTGTCATTGTCTCCTGTTACCCCAGATGGAACCGTCTCGTTGTAAAGAAACAAGCTCAGGGTTCTCATTGATTAGTGTTGTAGTGAGTTAAAAAGGCATGTTTAAATACAATTAAATTTAAATTAATCATTTTAATTTAATTGTATAGCCGACACCCCCCCACCCCCAGCGGGACGCGGTAAAATTATCAAACATTGACCGGTCCGCGGGGCACGGTGGCTTAGTGGGTAGCATGTTCGCCTCACACCTCCAGGGTCGGGGTTCGATTCCCGCCTCCGCCTTGTGTGTGCGGAGTTTGCATGTTCTCCCCGTGCCTTGGGGGTTTCCTCCGGGTACTCCGGTTTCCTCCCCCCGGTCCAAAGACATGCATGGTAGGTTAATTGGCATCTCTGGAAAATTGTCTGTAGTGTGTGAATGCGTGAGTGAATGAGAGTGTGTGTGTGCCCTGTGATGGGTTGGCACTCCGTCCAGGGTGTATCCTGCCTCGATGCCCGATGACGCCTGAGATAGGCACAGGCTCCCCGTGACCCGAGAAGTTCGGATAAAGCGGTAGAGAATGAATGAATGAATGACCGGTCCGCGGTGAAAAATTTGGGGACCACTGGGCTAAAGTACTAAAGCGCCGCTGCATCGCACTCTTTATAGAACGTGTCCTGAATATAAGGTTAATGTGTTACATGTTGTGTAGTGATCAGATACTGAAAACCTTCTGCTTCACCCTACACATGTAAAGTGACGCGTTTGTTTGTTGTTTTTATGCATTTCATTACTTCATCTTTCAAGTTATTATTAAAAATGTATTTCTTCAAGGAATTGATTTATTTCTCATGTGAAGCATTTGGCCTTGTTTAGATTTCAATTAAAGGAACGCTGTTGGAAAACTGTGTAAATTATGACATGAAGCTGAACTGCTACAGAAAGACTCAGCTATTCTCCCTAATCCACACACACACTCACACTTACGGCATTTAGCAGACACCCTTATCCAGAGTGACTTACAACTGAATTAAGGGCCTTGCTCAGGGGCCCAGCAGTGGAAGCTTGGTGGACCTGGGGTTCGAACCCATGACCTTCTGATCAGTAGCCCAACACCTTAACCACTGAGCTACCACATCCCAGTACACTACACTACACTACACACACTACACACACACACACACACACACACACACACACACACACACACTACACACGCACACACCACACACACATTCACACTCACAAACACTACACACACACACACACTGCACACACACTCACAACACAGATACAAAATACACATACATACACACACACAATACATGTACAAACACACACACACTACACATACATACACACACACACAATACATGTACAAACACACAAACTACACATACAAACACACAAACACACACACACTACACATACATACACACACACACACACAATACATGTACAAACACACACACTACACATACACTACACATACATACACACACACAATACATGTACAAACACACAAACACACACACTACACATACACCACACATACATACACACACACACAATACATGTACAAACACACAAACAAACACACTACACATACATACACACAATACATGTACAAACACACAAACACACACACAATACATGTACAAACACACAAACACACACACTACACATACACACACACAATACATGTACAAACACACAAACACACACACACACTACACATACATACACACACACACAATACATGTACAAACACACAAACTACACATACAAACACACAAACACACACACACTACACATACATACACACACACACACAATACATGTACAAACACACACACCACACATACACTACACATACATACACACACACAATACATGTACAAACATACACACACACACACACAATACATGTACAAACATACACACACACACACACACACACACACACACACACACACACACACACAATACATGTACAAACAGACACACACAAACAAACATACACACACTACAAATACATACACGCACTATTCATACATACACACACACACACACACACACACACACACACACACACACACACATACACACTACACATACACATAAACACACTACACACACATACACATAAACACACTACATACACATACACATAAACACACTACACACACACTACACAGATACAAAATACACATACATACACACACACACAATACATGTACAAACACACAAACACACACATAAACAAACACACACTACACATACATACACACACTCACACACACACTACACACACACAAACACTACACATACACAAACAAACACAGAGACACTGCACATACAGACACACAAACATTACACATCCACACACACATATAAACAGGGACACACTACACACACACAAACACACACACTAATTTTAGATAGATCCTGAGAGTAAACATCCACACAGCTGGTGAAAAATAAAGATGTTCTTGGACTGAAGAAGACTTTTATGAAAGGCTTTAAGAGCTCGGGGGCGTCGTGACCCGACCCACAAACACCACACGGGTGAGGAAGGAGACGCGGACAGCACAAGGGGACGACCATTGTTTCAGCTGAAGAATACACTCCTTTAACACACTCCTTCTGTGGCCTGGAACTACACAATCACTCCTTTCACTGCTGGAGCCACTTTACTGTTCCTCCCTCCATCTCTCAGCTGCAGGATGAGAAAAGGCTGGATGTGTTGTAGATGTACAGAACAACACTAGTCTCTCAGGAGGAAGGGAAATAAACAGTACTAAAGGTACTAAAGGTGCAACATTATGACTCTTTGTGCTTACTGTCAATCATCTGTCTATCATTTATCTGTTCTTTCTTTCTTTTCATCCATTTTTTATTCATTCGTTCTTTTATTTTATTCATGCTTTCTTTTGTTGTCATTCGTTCTTCCGTACACATCTCTCATTCGCTTTTTTCACCCATCCTTTCTTTTACACATTCATTCATTCATTTATTCATTCATTCATTCATTCATTCATTCACTTGTTTACCCATTTCTCTAAAAATACAACCTAAATATTTTATTACACAAATCTTTTATTAATTTAAACCTTTTATTTAAAACAAATTCTAATTCATTCCTGAAAAAAAATTTTTTTCCGGTAACGGACAAACGTGAACAGGAAAAATTCCGGTCCTGAAATATTGTATTTATTCCCAATGTTTACTTTTCTAGTAATGAAAAAAACGATTAAGAGATAAGTTCCATAAATTAAAATATAAGCCTAATAATAATATCACATTTTTTTTCTATGTTTCTTCTGTTCTGTACAAAGGAGTGCAATGAATAACTGTACTCGAGTGTCCTCATGTATCCAGGCATCTCTCTCTCTCTCTCTCTCTCTCTCTCTCTCTCTCTCTCTCTCTCTCTCTCTCTCTCTCTCTCTCTCTCTCTCTCTCTCTCTCTCTCTCTCTGGGGTTGTAGAGCATGACTGATAACGGTGTTAGTCCCGGTCCTCTTCCACCCCCTCATTCATTCCAGCATGATGAAAAGAAAGGCATCATTTAACCGGAGGCGCGGTAAGTAAATGCACCCAGTGGCCTTTTACTCGAACCCCACGGCCGTAACCGAGGTGAGATTAAACCCAGCTGCGAGCGAGTCTCTCTCTCCGTCTACTGCTGATGTTCCCCACCATCGCTCTCTACTCGTAGTCTGATTTCTTCACGCCTTCCAAAAAAATGTCAAATAAATTACGCAGTAGGTTAATTGGGTGGCAGAAAATAACAAGTACCTGGGGTCGACGCCATGCTTTTAGTGTTTATGATTCAAAAGCTTCGCCCTCGCAGGAAACCTCTGCTTCCTCCTTTGTTTCGGTGTCATGGATTTACGGTTTTACGGTTAAGTCACGGTGCTTAATGCCATCGTTATCCTACTACTACAGTCTTTATATCCGTTTCCATTAGGGTTTAATTGGTAATAAAAATTCCCCTATTTCATATCAGACCGGAACGTTTCTCTATGATTCGTCTGAATAAAAAGTATAAACGTGTTATAGGGTTTTTTTTACACCTGGTCACTTCCTGCGTTTTCTGTGATCAGATAGCTATCCGACGGTAAAAAGACCAGGTCTAAATGCCCTCCGAAACATTTTGGAGACGGAACACAAACCCCTTCAGGAGGTGGTCTGGGACGCGTTTCAGATGTAACTGGACAGGTGTAAATGCATGTGATTGTTCAAGCCACATACCTCAGCGCTATAGTCCTCCCAAACGGAAGTACGTCACTCGCAGGTGATCTTTCACCCAGGCGTCTCTTTGGGTCTTAAAACGCGCTGCTGCCGCCAGCGAAAATGCAGCAAACAGTAAATGTTGTTTTTTGTAGCATAACCGTCATAACGAGTTTTTTCGTCTTCTTTTTGACCGCATTCTGAAAACCGCATACACCAAAGCGTGTTCCGTTTCAATTACCCCGGAAATGAGGTAAAATATATTAGCATTTTGGGCGGGAGTAGAAAGATCGGATCGATATCCGATTCGCCGAGACGCGTTTATGTGGCCTGATGTAAATGGGACAGTTTTAACAAATCAGATAGCTATCGGATCAGAGACAACACACGAAGTGACCGGGTGTAAAAAGGCTCATAACATCTATTTATAGTATTTTACCACTGGAAACAAATCTGTTTTTTTTTTTACTAATAAGCGGCACTCCATACGTTTTATCCATAAATAGTTGCATAAAAAATAATGGATTGTACATGAGACGTGCTACTTCCTGTTACAAGCCTCTCACTTCTTTTTTTTTTATATTTAGTTGATTTTGTAAATCCACTAATTGTTAGCCTTAGATAGTTAGCCCAGCACGGGAGTCACTGTGAATGAGCCGTTACTATAGAAACAGTAAGGAATCAAGAGCGAATGCATTGATAGTTTAAAATTACCGTATTTTCCGCACCATAAGGCGCACCGGATTATAAGGCGCAGTCTCAATTACGGGGTCTATGTCTGTACTTAACCCATACATAAGGCGCACCGTATTATAAGGCGCACGCTAAAACATACGGTCTACTAAAAAGGTAACGGAAGCAAAAGAGTGAGTTTAGTTGAACTTTATTCTACTATTGATGTTGAATTCTTTCGCTGCTGCTCTATTCTCATTTACAACTGCGTAACTGAAGTTTGTAGTTTGAATTGTGCCTCGTAATCATGTTTCTTCACTGGTGCTATTTTCAGGGTCCTTAGACAAACAAATGTTCTGATTTTTATTGGCGGATGACAAACCAACTTTAGGTACATTTACTGCCACCTACTGGACTGGATTGTGGAGCGCATAATGGTTAGGAAGAAACAAATGTTGTTTTGCAACATACCGGTAGTTATACTGTACCTACCGGAGGCATGGCGAAGGTAAGCGTACGTACTGTACGTATTACGTAATGTCCTCTGATTGGTTTATCACTGCCAGCGTACGTAGTGTATGTATTGCGCCCCCGTGTCAGCGGGAAATGGTCGGACAGTCAATCAAGAGGCGCACGGCCAATTTTTGAGAAAATTTAAGGCTCTTAGGTGCACCTTATAGTGCGGAAAATACTGTATAGTTACTACACTACACACGCACACACTACACACACACTACACACACTACACACGCACACACCACACACACATTCACACTCACAAACACTACACACACTACTCTCAGACACACACTACACATACATATATACACACACAATACATGTACAAACACACAAACACACACATAAATACACTACACACACTACACATACATACACATAAACACACTACACACACAACACAGATACAAAATACGCATACATACACACACACACACAATACATGTACAAACACACAAACACACACATAAATACACTACACACACACACACACACACTACACACACAACACAGATACAAAATACGCATACATACACACACACACAATACATGTACAAACACACAAACACACACACACTACACATAAATACACACACAATACATGTACAAACACACAAACACACACTACACATACACACACACAATACATGTACAAACTCACAAACACACACACACTACACATACGTACACACACACAATACATGTACAAACACACAAACACACACACACTACACATACATACACACACACACAATACATGTACAAACACACACTCACACTACAAATACATACACGCACTACACATACATACATACACACACTCACTACACATACATACATACACACACTACATACACTACACATACATACACATAAACACACTACACACACACACTACACAGATACAAAATACACATACATACACACACACACAATACATGTACAAACACACATATAAACAAACATACACACACTACACATACATACACACACTCACACACACACTACACACACACACAAACACTACACATACACAAACAAACACAGAGACACTACACATACAGACACACAAACATTACACAACATTAATTATATTTCATTGTTAATTAAAGATAGTAAAAATAATTTATTATAAAAAAATCAGGGAAAGTTAAGCTAAGAATGAACTGGTTTCTATGCTAAAAAAAATCCTATGACAAATAAAATGTTAACAAACTAATTAATTAATTTATGATTCATAGCATTGCCACTATGACAAAACGTCAACGGTTAAACAACACGGTTACCCACAAATGTCTCCGAAATAAAGACTGTTGCTGCTGTTTTTCTTTCACTCACAAAATGTTTCACGTTACACTTTACGTTACCGTATTACGTTACCGTATTCGGTGCGTATACTTTAATCACGCCGTGCTTTCATATCAACAAAAAAACCCTCTAATCCTAACAGCACGATCTCACAAACCGTCTTAATTGCAGCTATCGACCATTCGGTTGAATGACCTTTTGTGCTAATAATGTTAGCCTAATATATTAAACAGCACAATGTCTAATTAAATCAAATTGGCTGCGTAGGAGGACTTTATAAACCATGTAAGCAGAGTTCACCTGAGGAAATGTCAAAATGTCAACACGGTCGAATCTCTGCAACTCTTTTCCCCTGAGAATCATAGAAAAAACCTCCCATCGAATCCCCGACCCTTCAGGTGTGAGGCGAACGTGCTAGTTACTAAGCCACTAAAACAAAGTGCTCATTGTTGTGCTGCTGTAATAAATGAATCCACAATGATTCGATGTGATGAATCGGAGTTACTTTTAAGGACCTGATTCTTTTCTGCTATGTTTTCTGCTTCTTATACTGTACCACAATGATTTTTTTTTTCCGACTACATCGATGACATCTATAAATGTGAATAAAAGTCTCATTAAAAAAAATATAAATGAATTTATATGGAAATTAATGCTGTGAACACGGCGTTACCATGGAAATAATAACGTATCAGAACTAATGCGTTAAATTGACATAAACCTGCGAAATGTAGCTGCGCTATTGTCAGTGCTGCTGGTAGAGAAAATGAATCAACTCCTTCTGATCAATCAGAGTCCTCTCTCTCTCTCTCTCTCTCTCTGTGCCTTTCTCTCTCGTGTTATAAACTGAGCACAGTTTGTGTGGCCTCCACATTTCAATCAATGAATACAAAATGTCATTATATAGCCCGTTTCCAATCCCCACTAAAAGGCCATTTGTGAAAAGGGAAATTGATCAAGTATCAATGGCTTTTGTGTTTCGAGGATGCACAGAGCAGCAGGTTGCTCTGAGGCTGGAGCGCCGAGCGAAACGAAATTCCGCCTGCATCCTGACGTAATACAATCTGAAAACAGGGGAAATCCAATGCCCCTTTTCCACCGAGGCAGTTTGAGTGCAGGTTCGGAGCCTAATTTAGAACCAGTTCTTTCTGTTTCGACCGCCAAAGCACCGGCTCTGAACCAGGAAAAGTGGTTCTTAAGTAGCACCAAAACGTTGCTGTCTAGACTTAAGAACCGCTTGCGTCAGGAGCTGTGGGCGGGGCTACTGTTAGCGCATTTGATAATGTACCTTAAATATACTAATGTTTAATACACTTTTACTTTACCGCGATATGATACATTATCAGCACACATGATAGTAGGTAGCTACATGCTAAGGCTAACTTTTTTCTGTGTTAATGATAAAATAACGTTATGTACTTTATCGATTACAACCTCTGTTTATACAGATTACACGGAGCTGCACGTACACGTTTTATTCACCGCGTTTGGATGCCGATGTAGGTTCACAAAGCCATGAGCATTAACAGTAAAGCAACATCCGCCATTGTTGTTGTGTTTGTGTTTGTCGCTGCTGCGCTAACGTCGCTGGGAAACGTGACACGTATACAGTGACATCACACTCGGCGCTGTGATGCTCTCTAGCCGGTGGAAAGGCAAACCGGTTCTTAGAAGGTTCACCAGTGGAACCAACTTTGAACCAGCACTAGCGCCAGCTCTGAACCAGCACCCGGTTCTTTCCGGTGGAAAAGAGGCACAAGTGCTAGAGCTGAACATAACAGCTGAGAGATGTGTAACACTGCAACACACACTCACACACTTCACATCACCCGACCATTCTGGGTGAGTATGGGTATGAGAAAACGCCATTGTCGAATCAAACACAAACACAATTTTCCATGCAAAAATGGGAATATGGGGGCACGGTGGCTTAGTGGTTAGCACGTTCACCTCACACCTCCAGGGTTGGGGGTTCGATTCCCGCCTCCGCCTTGTGTATGTGCAGTTTGCATGTTCTCCCCGTGCCTCGGGGGTTTCCTCCGGGTACTCTGGTTTCCTCCCCCCGGTCCAAAGACATGCATGGTAGGTTGATTGGCATCTCTGGAAAATTGTCCGTAGTGTGTGAGTGTGTGAGTGAATGAGTGTGTGTGTGCCCTGTGATGGGTTGACACTCTGTCCAGGGTGTATCCTGTCTTGATGCCCGATGACGCGTGAGACAGGCACAGGCTCCCCGTGACCTGAGAAGTTCGGATAAGCGGTAGAAAATGAATGAATGAATGAATAAAATAACGGAGTATAATTTCTTCGTCTTTTCCGATGCAGCCGATGCCAGAGTTCTATATCCGAGAGGAATGAGTATCATGCTTTTGCTTCATGGACTATTTATTTTATTTTCTAAAATACTGAATATCATGCAATAGGTACTGACTCTAATGCAGTAAGTTGTGAGGTGAAAGCAGTATGTACTGAATTTAACGCAGTATGTAATGAATCAAATACAGTATATACTAAATTGCATGCAGTGGGAAATAAACAATGCAGTAGATAATGAATCTAATGCAGTATGTACTGAATTGAATGCAGTATGTAATGAATCAAATGCAGTATGTACTGAATTGAATGCAGTATGTAATGAATCAAATACAGTATATACTAAATTGCATGCAGTGGGAAATAAACAATGCAGTAGATAATGAATCTAATGCAGTATGTACTGAATCAAATGCAGTATGTACTGAATTGAATGTAGTATGTACTGAATTGAATGCAGAATGTACTGAATCAAATGCAGTATGTACCGAATTGAATGCAGTATGTACTGAATTGAATGTAGTATGTACTGAATTGAATGCAGAATGTACCGAATCAAATGCAGTATGTACTGAAGCGAATGCAGTATGTACTGAATTGAATGCAGTATGTACTGAATCAAATGCAGTATGTACTGAATCAAATGCAGTAAGTACCGAATTGAATGCAGAATGTACCGAATCAAATGCAGTATGTACCGAATTGAATGCAGAATGTACTGAATCAAATGCAGTATGTACTGAATTGAATGCAGAATGTACCGAATCAAATGCAGTATGTACTGAAGCGAATGCAGTATGTACTGAATCAAATGCAGTATGTACTGAATTGAATGCAGTATGTACTGAATCAAATGCAGTATGTACCGAATTGAAGGCAGAATGTACTGAATCTAATGCAGTATGTACTGAATTGAATGCAGAATGTACCGAATCAAATGCAGTATGTACTGAAGCGAATGCAGTATGTACTGAATTGAATGCAGTATGTACTGAATCAAATGCAGTATGTACTGAATCAAATGCAGTAAGTACCGAATTGAATGCAGAATGTACTGAATCAAATGCAGTATGTACCGAATTGAATGCAGTATGTACTGAATCAAATGCAGTATGTACTGAATCAAATGCAGTATGTACCGAATTGAATGCAGAATGTACTGAATCGAATGCAGTATGTACTGAATTGAATGTAGTAGGCACTGTCACAGTACACAATTATGGACACAGCTCCGGAAACCACTCGCTGATGTTGCAGATGCCTTTACAGGAACAGCCTGGAGTACAGGAGATTACTGTAGTTGGTTTACTGGCTTTGGACTTCAATTGCTATGAGAGTGCTGTAAATTAGAACTTATAACATTCAGAAGTAATGCTGTATAAGTTTTCCTTAGGACCGAAGAGTTTACACGTTGCAGTTTCTCTGTGACACAACAGGCTGCGTTAATGAAATAATTAACAATTAACTAAGTGATGCTGTTTATATCTGCTGTGATGTAAGTGAGGAGAGGAATGTTCCACAACATTAACCGTAACTATAAATGAAAAAAATCTTGTCGTATCTTAAATAAATGAAAGTCGATAACAGCAGGAAAACGTCTGTAGTGTAAAAAGAAGAAAACAAATCAGAATGGATATTTATAGGAAAATAATCAACGACGTACGTTACGCTAATGTCTTATTCCAGAGCACCTGGACACGGTGGTGCATGATGGGTGAGAAAGAAACACCGCCAACAAGAACAAGAAAAAAACTCCCTTGAACAGACATTCATCAAGCGTTTAACAACAGGAGTGACTGTCTCAGCTGTGCGCCCGCTCCTTGCTCGCTCCTTCAACACCTCGACACGTTCATTGTGCGATCGACAATGAGAACTCCTTTCATGAGCGCTTGCATTCTTTCCATTTCTCATACAAACCCACCCACCCACCGTTTAGCCTCACCGTTAGCATCCATACGCGCCGTTCCTCAACCTCGGCCCACGTAGCCGCCTGCGCTCCGCTGATGTTACTGTAATAAGCTCGTTACCTGCTGCTCTTATTAATTAAAAGCAGAGGTCAGGGAGCCCTTTTTTAATTTCCTAGACCTTTATTAATGCAGAGCGACTGCTATTTCACAAATACGCTGCAGGATTAAAGGTTTATCACAAATACAGCTAATTAAGAGCACACCCTTATCAAACTGGATGAAAACCGTGTTTGATACTGACATCCCCCAGAAATGTGAAATGATAAAAAAAAAACATAATAATAAAATAATGAGTGATGAGAGGAATGGGGGCACGATGGGGGGCACGGTGGGGGGGCATGGTGGCTTAGTGGTTAGCACGTTTGCCTCACACCTCCAGGGTTGGGGGTTCGATTCCTGCCTCCGCCTTGTGTGTGTGGAGTTTGCATGTTCTCCCCGTGCCTCGGGGGTTTCCTCCGGGTACTCCGGTTTCCTCCCCCGGTCCAAAGACATGCATGGTAGGTTGATTGGTATCTCTGGAAAATTGTCCGTAGTGTGTGTGTGTGTGTGTGTGTGTGTGAGTGAATGAGAGTTTGTGTGTGTGCCCTGTGATGGGTTGGCACTCCGTCCAGGGTGTATCCTGCCTCGATGCCCGATGACGCCTGAGATAGGCACAGGCTCCCCGTGTCCCGAGAAGTTCGGATAAGCGGTAGAAAACGAATGAATGAATGAATGAATAAAATAACGGAGTATAATATCTTCGTCTTTTCCGATGCAGCCGATGCCAGAGTTCTATCTCCGAGAGGAATGAGTATCATGCTTTTGCTTTTTGGGAGTAAACAGAAAGCCAGGAGAAACCCAGGGAGTCCAATGTGTGCTTCTACTCTGGTGACGACACGGTGTGATTTAAGAGACGACCAACGAGGCTTTCTATCGGTAGGTCAACTGTGATAAAATGGACAGGAGAGAGAAAGAGAAGAGAAAGAGAAACGAAGGACAAAATGGAAACAAGAAGGATGATCGAGTAGCCGGAGTCTCGGTTAGCGACAGTCAATAAAACATTTCTGTCAATAAGACCAAAGGATTTCATTCGTACGATAATCCTGAACTGTGTTCAAACACAACCTCAGAGAATGGCGTGTTGTCCAGGAGACCACAATCCCACCAGCAATGTTTCTGCAACAGGTTTCTCAGAATGATGAGAGCGAGAGAGAGAGAGAGAGAGAGAGAGAGAGAGAGAGAGAGAGAGAGCCTGCAGTTAGCAGTTAGCCAGAAGCCTGATGTCCACCGAGACCAATAGACATCGATCGATATTCTCATGCGCCTGACGAGCTCGTGATTCAGCAGTGATAGCGAAGAGAGGTGAAAAATCCAAGTTAGTCCTAAAGCTGAGCCCCCGTGTCACTCATAGACTTTTTTATAGTGAGATTTAGTGCCATAGCTCTTTTCACACAGCCTGGAAAAGATTAGCGGACACTGAAGGGAGCTGTTTGCTTATCTGAGGTTCCAAATGGATTATACAGGGGTTTGAAAATAAAAGAAGTTTTTTTTTTAACGAATCTGATTTGTACGCATATCCGACTTGGCCAAATTCGGCTCGAGCAAAAAGAGGTCATTCTTGTAATGTCTTTAAAGCTGTTGATGTGATGTAAGCAGTGACCTCACCATGACCTTACACCTGGTCACTTCCTGCATTTTCTGTGATCCGATATCTATCCGACGGTAAAAAGACCAGGTCTAAATGCCCTCCGAAACGTTTTGGAGACGGATATAAACCCGATGGTACAAACCCCTTCAGGAGGAGGTCTGGGACGCGTTTCAGATGAAACTGGACAGGTGTAAATGCATGTGGTTGTTCAAGCCACGTCAGCGCTATATTCCTCCCAAACGGAAGTACGTCACTCGCAGGTGACTCGCGAGTCGTGCATCGCGTCAGAAACAAGTATGTTTTCCCACCAGCGCTGCTCCGATCTTTCACCCAGGCGTCTCGTTGTGTCTTAAAATGCACTGCTGCCGTCAGCGAAAATGCAGCAAACAGTAAATGCTGTTTTTTGTAGCAACCGCAAACACCAAAGTGTGTTCTGTTTCAATTACCCCGGAAATGAGGTAAAATATATCAGCATTTTGGGCGGGAGTAGAAAGATCGGATCGATATCCGATTCGCCGAGACGCGTTCATGTGGCCTGATGTAAATGGGACAGTTTTAACAGATCAGATAGCTATCGAATCAGAGAAAACACACGCAGTGACCGGGTGTAAAAAGGCCCATAGATCTGAGTGTGTAACATCTGAGCGACGGAGAGCTAAAATGAAAGAATCCAAAGGGGGTCGATTCTCGGCTGCGCCTCTGGAGTTCTCCCTGTGCTTCAGCGGTTTCCTCTGGGGACCAAGGTTTCCTTCTTCAGTCCAAAGACGTGTTGTAAACCGATTGTGTGTATGATTCTGAACTATGATGAGTTGGTACCCTGTCCAGGGTGTCTCCAGCCTTGTGCCCCGAGTCCCCTGGCATACACTCCAGCTTCAGTGGTACAGAAAATGAATGAATGGATGGATGGATGGATGGATGCATATTTGCACAACAACAAATATTCCTGTAAAAACTGCTAATAAAAACCACCAAAGGTTTAATCAACTTAACACCAAATAGTGCAGAAAAACAATCCCTCTGCAGCTCGTTTGGCAAATCACGTCATCCCAAGACATCAGAGTCATTTATGACTTCAGTGTAGTCCATCTCTGCATGCGGTTGGTGGACGCCGAGGACCGAGAGGTTCTCCAACATCTGCCGCACAAACGCAGGCCAGCTAATGGACCAGCTGGCGAAGTGCTCAACAGAGAGAGGAAGTGCTTGAGATGAAAGTGCTTCATTTTGTGGTTTGTTCTGCACTCACACTGATTTGTGTTTGATTTTTTTACAGAAGTCCTTCTGTGCTGGTCACCGAAGGCCGTTGGTATCTTCAGTTGCCATGGTTTTATTGGTTAGTGCCTGGCTTGTGCGATGTCCAGACAAGCTAGCTACAGAACGTCCCACTTTACAAATCAGAGGACTTCCCACTTTCTCCACATGTCAGAATAAAAACGATGTTTACCGCACCGACGTACCGTAATTAAACCGGTCAAAAGTCTTCACAATCAAAAGGTCTTCACAAAGATTGCATAACGCCAAATGTCCTTACAATAATAAGGAGGTGTCAATATCAAATGTCCTCACTAATGATATGAAAGTTTCCAAAGTCTTTATAAGGATGTGTCAAATGTGCTCACGATGATAGGACAGTGTCAAGTGTCCTCACAATCATCCTAGGTCCTTACAGGGAGTGTCATTTTCTAGGAAATGAAAAAAAAATTTTAAGATCCGAAATGATTCTTTTTTTTATTGTTTAGCGATGTTAAGGCGAAGGCTGAGGTCAGGGTTAGGTATGCACACAGCTACAGCTGTTTACTGGAAGGTCCTCACAAAGACAAAAAAAAACATTACTCGCAATGATGAAGGGTTTTTTGGGATCAGGGATTAAATGAGTCGAGCTGCCGCCTGTGGGCCACTTCGGCTCACGGATGAAGGTCAGGCTCCGGCGATGGTGAAGGAACAGAAGAGGAAAGCTGAATCCGTGCATGTGTGAATGCGTAGGTGCATGTGTGTGTGTGTGTGTGTGTGTGTGTGTGTGTGTGTGTGTGTGTGGGCATGTAGCAGTGGAGTGTGTGTGTGCGTGGGATGAAGGAAACGAGCGTTCACTAGAGAATAACATGGCTGAGAAACGGGCAACATGTGGGATGAGTTTCTCCGGACTCTGGTCCCTGAATGGACCTGTCCATCACGATTAGCGAGATGGCAAACATCCAGCTTCTCTCTCTCTCTCTCTCTCTCTCTCTCTCTCGCTCGCTCTATTCTTCACAAAAGGCGAGAAAAAGGCACCGAAACAGACGTGGGATTGTTTTTGTCATTATTCTCTTCATGGGAGGTGGCAGCTTCGTAAACAGAGCTACTCGATGTACTTGATGTTATGAGTTTCTCTCCCCAGGGATGAACACACAGCACTCGTTCCCGAGACGGCATTATGCGCGGCATCTCTGCCTTAGCTCCATCCTACAGGGCCACTTATACGCCAGAAGCAGGCTAGGTCATAACCCAGGACTGAGAGAAACCCATTAATGCCTGACCCTGTGCTCTGACTCACGTCTCACTACACCTAGGATATGTAAATAACAGCATTTTGTTGTACCGCAGGTGAAGGAAATGCATTAGATCACAAGCACCGATGGCATTTGATGGACTTTTTACAATATGCAATATGATATTTAGCTTTAGCCCCAGCGGAGTGGTGGCGTATCAGCAAAGATGTAAAAGAGGAGGAGGAATCAAGGGAAGAAGAACGACAAAGAAAACTGAGAAAGAGAATAGAAAAATGTAACACATTACAGGTGTTAAACAATTTAGGTTAATTAACAATGTAAGGGGAAAAATACCAGCATGAAATACACAAATTCTACATTCTTAAGAAATAAAACATTTGTCCCATAATCAGACATCAGCAACTTTTTCCAGTCAGAAACCACAGAGATTCTGAGTGTTACGAAAGCACCGATACTCTAACGTCACGTGGAGAGAACTGAAGGAGCAGGAAGTTGGCCACATATTCACAGGTTGGAGTTTCCCGAGTCAATAACTCCTGAGCTAAACGCTGTTACTACACAAATAACACCTCTTTTCTATCGTAGTAATGTAGAGAGGCAGCTACAACCGCGTTTTGTGTAGTAACAGCGTTTAGCTCAGGAGTTATCGACTCGGGAAACTCCGACCTGTGAATATGTGGCCGACTTTACTTAAGACGCCGAGGCGCTTTTTTCCTTCTCGATAGGTGAGTAACGTTGGTTTTGCTTTGTTACACAGAACTAATATATGCCTTTGTCCTTTACATGATTATGCCTGTGTGGCATTTTTGCTTGTTTGTTTATCTACAATCGTATTGTTCTTCCCTTCAGCTATGATAAAGACACGTTTCTTTCTGTTAGTCGCCTGGGTTACGTATGTACGTGTGGGCGGAGCTATCGATACAGGGGTGGGACCCGTTTGGGTTAGGGGCGTGTTTGTTTTGGTGATTTCAAATATCAACAATGGCTTTCAAACAACAGAGACCCCACCTTTAACATAATATATCGATATCCTATCATCAATCCTGTCATATCACAAACCCTGACTTTAAATCCTGATTTCTCACAGCTCTAGACACCGATTCACTCAGACGACAAGCAGAAGACCAGGCATCTTGGCATGGTGCCCTCACTGTGTCTCTCTCTCACACACACACACACACACACACACACACACACACACACACACACACACACACACACACACACACACACACACACAGATATTAATTGCTACCCTTAATACATCTGAAAAGGTCAACAAGAGGCGTCTGTGCACTGTGCAAGAATGAGTCGTACGTCTTAATCTGACAGATAAGATGAGTAATAATATCACAGCTCAGATCTGACATTTCACAGGACCGAGGTGTTTCGCGTGCAAAGCGAGTCCAGATCTTTAGCAAGACGCTGTCAGGTGTGGAAGATAATCCAGATGTGCGATCAACAGTTTCTTATTCAGAGAAACGCTCCTTTGTCTGCGGGTCACTCCCGGCCATTCGTATGCTTCCAGTCAGCGTTCGCGGGCCGACGGAAGTTCGATCGGAGGTCGAATCGATCCTAAAGCGCTTTGTTGAAGGCAGTTTAAAATCGACACGCTTAACTAACGTGAGTCTGAAGTAGTAAAGAACTTTCCGATACAGATCTTTTCAGCCCTCACAGCCAGGAAAATACTGCATCCATGACAAGAAGTTTCCACACAAAATTAAATCACAATTTCATTTCACTTCGTAGCGGAAAATGACAAACGTCTCCTTTAATTAATAATAAACTATCGACATTGCTTTCGGACCACCGATGCTCTCGCCGTGTGTGTCAGACCGTCTTAAAAAGAGCTCGAGAGAACCTGAGCCGTATCGATGAGTACTAATATTTTAGTCTGTGTCTCAATCAGCTCCCTAGTTCACTAGTCAGGGCACCGATCAGGGAGTCGGCCATTTTAAGGGTTCTCTCTCTCGCCGTGTCCCACAATGCACCTCGGAAAATATAGAGCTCACTATTGCTGCTCACTACGTTTTGACTCCTTACTGGAAATTTGGAACGTTGTATTTTCTGAAGCCTTTCGACACAAACAAAACCATTTCTCTGCACTGGCATCCGTCTCCAAACCGTCTGTCCCGAGCTGAGACGTGGTCTATCCCAGGAACGCTGTGTAATAGTGGGAAATACTGTACATCCCTGGACAACATGCCGGTCCATCACATCATGCGGACAAACACAGGGACAATAAAGAGCCAACAAATCTCCTTTGGGAGGTGAGAGAAAACCGCATAACCCTGAAGAACCCCAGGGAGAATCCGCAAACCTCCTGACAGACCTGATCAGCAACCAGGAGCTTCCTGCTGAACCAATGTGCAACCCAGAAAAGTACAAATGAACACAACTGTGTCACCAAACAAGCAGACGTGTTTTTTATCTCCTGCACGAAGTTATCTTCTCAGAACGATACAGCACTGTGGAAGAAGAACAACAAGGACACTCAGCTTTCCTCAGATCAGTGATCTAATGTCAGGTTGATGTCATGGTGCTGAATAATCATGTAGATCAGACTCAACATGTGTCCAGCTGAACACCGGCAAGCACCGGCTGCGTGACACAAACAGGAAGTACACCTGGATTTATGGAAAGTGCTTAATGTACAGATTTCATCACACACACACACACACACACACACACACACACACACACACACACACAAAGTTAGTTCACCAGCCTCCAGGCTCAGCTTGATTCATTACCCCATTATCACCACTAAGAGTGAAAAAAAAAATATGGGGGATGACATCACTTCCTGTTTAAATATGCCTTACTTTTCTAGCTTCAGGTTCCTGTGAGTACATCTAGGTGATCAATTAATCATGTGTACAAGGGCAAAAAGGAATGTAATTAAAGTGTGTGTGTGTGTGTGTGTGTGTGTGTGTGTGTGTGTGTGTGTGTGTGTGTGTGTGTGTTATTATATAAAACAAATTATAATATTAATATACATATTAAACTGAATAAAATATTTCAGATCTGATTCAAATTCGGGGGCACGGTGGCTTAGCGGTTAGCACGTGTGCCTCACACCTCCAGGGTTGGGGGTTCGATTCCCACCTCCGCCTTGTGTGTGTGGAGTTTGCATGTTCTCCCTGTGCCTCGGGGGTTTCCTCCGGGTACTCCGGTTTCCTCCCCCGGTCCAAAGACATGCATGGTAGGTTGATTGGCATCTCTGGAAAATTGTCCGTAGTGTGTGTGTGTGTGTGAATGAGAGTGTGTGTGTGCCCTGTGATGGGTTGGCACTCCGTCCAGGGTGTATCCTGCCTCGATGCCCGATGACGCCTGAGATAGGCACAGGCTCCCTGTGACCCGAGAAGTTCAGATAAGCGGTAGAAAATGAATGAATGAATGAATGAATGATTCAAATAAATGTTTTATGACATTGATTGAGGGGAACCCTTAAAGGATTTATACAGAACCCTACAGAGAAGGTTCTAGAAAACGAATAACCCCTTAAACACTTAAAGCTTCTAGACAGAACCGTGGACTAGAGCGACTCCAAACACAACCACATTATGAAGTTATTTATTTTGGGCTCCTGTGAAATTTTTTCTCAGGGGTTGTTGGGGGTATTTATGGTTCTCGGCTACCTGAGAACAAGTAAGGGTTCTACTTAAAACCTTTACTTGGATCTTTCTTAAACAGGTTAAATCTAGAGCCGTGAAATGTTTATTTTTTTGTGAAAACCCTTAAAATCACCACCTAGAACCCTACAACAGACACATAAACAGAGTTCTTTGTACCGTTGTATCGTGACCTAAAATGGATCTACTTAGAACCCCTAATTAAAACCTTTTCCTCAAACAGGATAAATCTAGAGCATAGTTTCACTCGACCCTCAGCCAAGCCGTTAACCGTTCACAACCCTACTATAGAATGGCCGTTGATCTGAGAAGAATTATGCAATAACCTCGAAACTTTTTAAAGAACCCTTAAACCTCTGTTCTTTCATTTAATATTTACAAATTCTACCTGGGAAACAAACATTTGAGGGTTCCACATTTAATTTGTACAAGTGGATACAGTAAAATCTACCTCGTGCCTGGATCCTCAGAGGTTCTGTGGGGATTTATAGTTTTACCTATAAACAGGGCTTTAAGAGGGTTAAAACCACTAACTGAAATCTCTTCCTAAAACCATTGTCATGCATTATTTACTTGATGATGACGATAATAATAATAATAATAATAATAATAATAATAATAATAATAATAATAATAATAATAATAATAATATCAGAAGAGTCTTCTTTCGAGATGATTGTGGAGGTTTGGTAGACATCCCCTCCCCACACACACACACACACACACACACACACACACACACACACAAACACACACACACACTTCTACCCCCTAGGACCCTTGTTAACTCGTGGTGTTGGTGTTGGTGGTGGTAAAGTTTCCTACCTGTCGTCAGTCTGCCAGTCTCCGAGCAACAGGTCTCTGAATCGGTAGCGCGGCGGCAGCGGCAGCACCTCCTTCTCCAGCTCCACCATGGCGCACCGCCGAGCCTCTCTCTCTCTCTCTCTCTCTCTCTCTCTCTCTCTCTCTCTCTCTCTCTCTCTCTCTCTCTCTCTCTTGCACACGCACACACCGCGATGACCAGAGTTACACAAGCACAGCCCAGCTCACTTCACCAGTTCACTTTTTTTGTTGTCACGCTGCATTCCCGAGTCCATGTCTCTGCTGCGCACCGTTCAGTTTCCACCGAAACACGGGTTGCCAGATTGCCTTTACTCCCTAAAATCGTTGTACACCAGTCCAAACTGTATCCAAGTGTGTTTGAGCTACGCAAGCCTATAAACCTGCCTTGGCAAGAAGGGAATCCCCTAATCTGGAAACACCGAGTGCGTGAAACGCGTGATGGCTGTTCGCTGGAGCATCACTACTTGAACCGGTTACCACCCTGAAGCATAAACACATTCTCTCTCTCTCTCTCTCTCTCTCTCTCTCTCTCTCTCTCTCTCTCTCTCTCTCTCTCTCTCTCTCTCTCTCTCTCTCGTGTCACTCAACAGAAATCCATTCTTTAGCAGGAGGGAAGTAGGGAAGGATGCTTATCAAAGTAGTGCGCCTCCACAGGTTGCCATAGTTACCGCGCGTACTAGACCCTTTTAAGTACCGGAGTGTGATCCAAAACGGCACATGTAGCCATACAGCACAGTATCTTCACAATGCAACCGGGATCCAGCCTTCAGAGAGAGAGAGAGAGAGAGAGAGAGAGAGAGAGAGAGAGAGAGAGAGAGAGATGGAGGGAGAGAGAGAGAGACAGAGAGAGAGAAATAAATAGATAGATAGATTGATAGATAGATAGATAGATAGATAGATAGATAGATAGATAGATAGATAGATAGATAGATAGATAGATAGATAGATAGAGAGAGAGGGACAGAGAGAGAGAGGGAGAGAGAGAGATGGAGGGAGAGAGAGAGACAGAGATAGATAGATAGATAGATAGATAGATAGATAGATAGATAGATAGATAGATAGAGAGAGAGGGACAGAGAGAGAGAGAGAGAGAGAGAGAGAGAGAGAGAGAGAGAGAGAGAGAGAGAGAGAATAAATGCGCATGTCTGTGTAATTACGCATATATATTACTGCATAAGTGATGCACCAAATCCCACGTGTATGTTTATATACATGGATGTTTATATACATGAATGAATAAATCTATACACAAATCATCCACTCGTCTTGTCAGGCAATGCAACAGGCTTCAGCAGAGTGTAATAAAGAGACAAACGTTACCATGGAACCAAAACCAGAAGCCAAGTCAATTAAGAAGTTAAGAACCTCTTACCCATCCCGAGAACCCATAAAGAACTGGCTCTCTCCTCAAAAAGGCATAAGAACACTCTCACTTGTAGGGTATATCCATGTAACACGAGCATTATCGGGTTCTAGACGGAACTTTTATAAGAGTGTATCAGAATGAAGCATGTGGTCATACACACAAAACTGGTTCATTAAGGGTTTTGTCAGTCACTGATCCTCTGAATCAAGCTTTGTTTTTGTTTTGTTTGTCTGTTTGTGGAAAGGTTCCAAAAGTGCTTTGTTGTCGGAGAGGGTTCGTGGTAGAACGCTATTAAGAAGTTTTTAACTAGCCAGAGAACCCTTTAAGAAGATTTAAAATCCGCTCGTGTGGATCCTGCTACAGAGATAAAACACAAAACGTTGTAGGTTTCTAGATCAAGCCTTTAAAAAAACACTTAAAACACTTCCTCACGACCTCTGCTTACACTAGAGGGCTTTTCATATCAGAGAGCTTTCAAGTAGAACCTTTAAAGAACCAAAGAACCCTTTAAGGAATCCTTAATCCCCTCATGCACTCTTTACCGTACACACTATTACACGAGGAACATTAAAAAATTCCTTACTTCGTTGTCCGGTTCGACTTTAAATCTTCTCTAGAAGTTTTCACAATGAAGGACAAGTCAGAGATGAAAAAGTCATAGATTCAAGTTTGAAGCCCATCAAATTTCAGATGTAAGTCTTATTCAGTTTTACTTCCAGACTGCTTAGGTAGACAGACAAAACAAAAAATAATAATACTCTCAAATTACTGTATATATTCCATCATTCATCTTCTACCGCTTATCCGAGCTTCTCGGGACACGGGGAGCCTGTGCCTATCTCAGGCGTCATCGGGCATCGAGGCAGGATACACCCTGGACGGAGTGCCAACCCATCACAGGGCACACACACACTCTCATTCACACACACACACACACACACACTACGGACAATTTTTCCAGAGATGCCAATCAACCTACCATGCATGTCTTTGGACCGGGGGAGGAAACCGGAGTACCCGGAGAAACCCCCGAGGCACGGGGAGAACATGCAAACTCCACACACACAAGGCGGAAGCGGGAATCGAACCCCCAACTCCCACTAAGCCACCGTTCCCCCGAAGACTGATTTATTTCAAGTAAATTATTAACACACACAAATACACACTATACACTCTATACATATAAATTATACATCAACACAAACTAGATCCAGACCCATAAAGCACATCATACTTATTCCTTTACTTCTATTAAAAATCTTACATCAACACTAAACCTGTGAATTGTTAAAGGATCCATCAAAGAGACGAACTGGAAAAAAAAAAAACAGACCAAACAAATTCATCTCTCTGTCTTTCACTCAAAACGAATATACATATATATATTTTGAGCCCAAAGTCTGTTTAATTTATAATAAATTATTCATATGCATGAATATTACATGTCATCATTACCGTGCAGGTGTTTGTCAGGAAAGAAAAGGCTAAAACTGTCAGCTGTAACGGCTAAAAAATGATGGTAGTGACGATAAAAAAAAGGCAAACAATAATTTCTAAAATTTCATTTTATTGCATAAATATAATGTATAGAAAGAGATATTTTGATAGTTGGAAGCTTTCTCAATCAAGTAGCATTTCTGTATTCACATACACACACACACACACACACACACACACACACACACACACACACACACACACACACACACACACACACAATGAAATAAACTTACACAACCTGGTAAAAGCAGCTCTTTGTTTGAGCTGAAACACTCAGAGGAAAGTGTTATGTTCCATCTGTACAGATAATGAACTCAGAGACGTTTACGATTGGCTCTCGTGATGTGATTGACAGATGATAGAAAACATGCTCCACCCACCCAGAAAGCAGATGATCTTTTTGTGTGTGTTTTTGTTTTTTCCTTACAAAGACAGATTAACAAGCAGAGATCTAAGGTTACTGTTTTTAGGGGCGCTTATGGCCCTAAATGAGAAAAAGTAGGGGTTTAGGGGTTTTTTAGGGGTGTAGGATCTTCATAAGGACTAACATGATTATATATATATATATATATATATATATATATATATATATATCACCTTTTTTTTAAACACATGGACAAAGCAACTGAATCACTATGTAGGAAAAACATGATTGACAACAGCGAAGAAAGAACAGCAAATGATTTGTACTATTTCTTTCTTTCAAAAATATGCTTCATCTTTAATAAAACTCAAGTTAAAAATCATGGTTTGTTTTTCACGTCACCGGAATCTCTAACAGAACGTAGCTCTAAAACAGTGGTGGAAATAAACCAAGTAAACATTAACATCTGCTCCACTAGATTGTTCTTTACTGTACATCTTTGGCACAAACTACAATAATCCAGTACAATAACAACACAACCGGCAGGAACTGAAGTGTTAATTCAAGTCAACTGATGTTCATTCATTCATTCATTCATTCATTCATTCATTCATTTTCTACCACTTATACGAGCTTCTCGGGTCACGGGGAGCCTGTGCCTATCTCAGGCATCATCGGGTATCGAGGCAGGATACACCCTGGACAGAGTGCCAACCCATCACAGGGCACACACACACACACACACACACACACACACACTCTCATTCACACTCACACACTCACACACTACGGACACTTTTCCAGAGATGCCAATCAACCTACCATGCATGTCTTTGGACCGGGGGAGGAAACCGGAGTACCCGGAGGAAACCCCCGAGGCACGGGGAGAACATGCAAACTCCACACACACACGGTTGGGAATCGAACCCCCAACCCTGGAGGTGTGAGGCGGACGTGCTAACCACTAAGCCACCGTGCCCCCCCAACTGACATTGAAACTGGATTATTTTATAATCTGCACCGCTTTTCCTTCTGCTCTCTTCTTTTAGCTCTTAAAAGTCATGTGACATCAGGACGGATTTTAAACCGACATGTCGCCGTTTCCATGTCGGAAAGATCAGACGTACTTGGCAATCTGTCCGATCAGTTCATCAGAATCAGGTGCCGGATCGGAGAGTTGATGTCAACACCGTTCTTCATGTTAAGTGTAATAATAAGGTCCGAACTTTATAAAGTGGATTTCTTCTTCAGCTGGTAATTAGACGATAGATTTTATTGTCTACGTGCCGCTTGGATTGTCTGATGATTACTAAACTGGGACTTATTATAAATGTGTATTTAGTTTTGGATGGATATTAAATATCTAATATTTAAATTTACCAAACTAAAGACTGACTCTCATATAAAAAAAAGTGTTATATTTAACCCAACATGGCACTATTTAAATCTGACACAGATAGACACAAAGACAGACACACAGAGACAGACACCGACACACAGACACACAGGCAGACACAGAGAGACAGATATACAGACACAGAGAGAGAGAGAGACAGACACAGACAGATACAAAGAGACAGAGAGACAGACAGACAGACACAGAGAGAGACACACAGAGACACACACACACACACACAGAGAGAGAGAGAGAGAGAGAGAGACAGACACAGAGAGACACAAAGAGACAGAGAGGGACACACAGACAGACACAAAGAGACAAAGAGAGACAGACACAGAGACACAGAGAGACAGACACAGAGAAACAGACAGACACAGAGAGACAGACAGACAGACAGACACAGAGACAGACACAGAGAGACAGACACAGAGAGACAGACACAGAGAGACAGACAGACAGACAGACACTATATGTAATATAAATAACGTGTACAGTGTAGTACAATGCTATTAAAGAAAGGACATTTGCTGTAAAGCTGCTTGAAAAAAAAACTTCTTTCACAATTTCTTTATTGTATAAAACTCACAGCAAGATAAAACCCCTGAACTCTGATTACATGTTTAATGTTAAATAACATGTTTATAGAGAATAAAAAACTCCGTTTTATAGTTCAAAAAAATCCTAAAACGATGACTTGAAAATTCAAAAGATTAATGAATAGAAAATATGTGAAAGAAAAAAATATTAATGACATTATGACGTCTGTCATATAATAGAGCCGGATGTGTTTGAGGAAGCAGTCACTAAACCAGACACTGTTGTTTATGCTGCCCTCTGGCGGTCAATCCAGGTACAGCAGAATATTAATCATGTGTTTCTCCAGATCAGCTCTGATTTGTATAAATCATTAATCCTCCTAACGTCATGGGATTAAACATGCAATTCATGAGAAGTGTAAAGAAGCTTTCAAAGATACTTTGAAAAAAAAAAAAGGAATTATATAATACAAGATACACACAACAGCAGGAGAGATAAACAGTATGTTCTGGGAAAATAAATACAGCACTGAGGATAATAGAAAAGAACCCAAGTGTTGAGTTTACTGGCTAAAAAAAAATACGGCTTGAGGTCACGGAAATAAGACCAAACTGAACATCTGGACAGATGTAAAAGTTCAAGTAGATTGATTTAAAAACATCTGTGTCAAAAGAGACGAGTTCCAATATTAAAAATAAAGCTGACACACTTCCATCCATAAATCTTCCATCGTTCAACTCCTGAAGAACGTCTCATCGGTTTAGAGTGATGTTGACGGACGCGAGAGCGTCCACAACCCAGCTGGGGTACGTCTCATCGTTGGGGAACATCCTCCTCATGAAGCTCTGCACAAACTCGGGAAAGCGCTGCTCGACGATGCTCTGCCTCACCGAACGCATCAGAGTCAGCTGCACAGAGTCGACATGGAGTGATTACTGAACACCACACGGTCATGTACAGAGCAACAGCTGGACGTCTAACCTGACCTGCTTAAAACATCTGCATGATCTAGTTTATCTAAGGAGAACGTCTGGAGGAAGAACCTGGCTGAAGAGCGGTGTAACAAACAGAGATATGTGAAAAACAGACAGAGAGACAGACACAGACACAGGGACAGACACACATGCACAGAGAGACGGACACACAGACAGAAACACAGACACAGAGAGACAGACACACACAGAGACAGAGAGACAGACACACAGAGACACACAGAGACAGAGAAACAGACACACAGAGACAGACACAGAGAGACAGACACACAGCCACAGAGAGACAGACACAGAGACGGACACAGACAGACGGACACAGTGACGGACACACAGTGACGGACACACAGTGACGGACACACAGAGACCGACACACAGAGACCGACACACAGAGACCGACACACAGAGACCGACACACAGAGACCGACACACAGAGACCGACACACAGAGACCGACACACAGAGACCGACACACAGAGACCGACACACAGAGACCGACACACAGACCACACACGAGACCGACACACAAGAGACCGACACACAGAGACCGACCCCCAGAGACCGACACACAGAGACCGACACACAGAGACCGACACACAGAGACCGACACACAGAGACCGACACACAGAGACCGACACACAGAGACCGACACACAGAGACCGACACACAGAGACCGACACACAGAGACCGACACAGAGACAGACACAGAGACAGACACAGAGACAGACACAGAGACGACGTCTAATCTAACCCGCTTAAGACATCTGCATGATCTCGTTTATCTAAGGAGAACGTCTGGAGGAAGAACCTGGCT